>NC_057806.1:515508-728394 GCF_018294505.1 Triticum aestivum
GCGGCTCCCGGTGGCCGGAGCCAGCGAAGGAGGCGGCGGGCGCTCGGGTACGCGGGAGTAGGAAGGAGTCGGGCGGCGGCGCGCCGCTCTGGGCCGCGGGGGCCCTACGCGGGCCGGGCGGGCCGTGCGCGGCTGAGGCGGCGATGTGGGCGTGGCTTGCCATGTGGCATGCTGCGGTTGGGGCGGCGGCGATGTCCGGTGGCGGGTCAGACGTGTTCGGCGGCGGCGGGTAGAATTTTAGGGTTTTCGGGGGAGAAGAAGATCCGGATACGGAGGGGTTCTATTTATAGGCATAGAGGGAGCTAGGAGAGTCCAAATGAGGTGCAGTTTTCGGCCACGCGATTGTGATCGAACGCGCTAGATGATGGAGAAGGTTTTGGTGGGTTTTGGGCCAAATTTGAGGGGTGTTGGGCTGCAACACACACGAGGCCTTTTCGGTCCCTCGGTTAACCATTGGAGTATCAAACGAAGTCCAAATGGTACGAAACTTGACAGGCGGTCTACTGGTAGTAAACCAAGGCCGCTTGGCAAGTCTCGGTCCAATCTGGAAATGTTTAATCCCCACACACGAAAGGAAGGTAGAAATGACCACCGGAGGAGAACGAAGCACCGGAATGCAAAACGGACAACGGGGAAAATGCTCGAATGCATGAGATGAACACGTATGCAAATGCAATGCACATGATGAAATGATATGAGATGCATGACAACGACAACAACACACGGAGACAAAACCCCGAACCCGAGAAAATAAAATAACTTAAGGCCGGAAACGGCAAGAGTTGGAATACATATTGGGTAAATCATATCCGGGGTGCTACAACACTCCAGCACTACGAAAGGATATCCTCCCAAGATCTAGGACTGAAAGAACGTCGGGTACTCAGAACGGAGGTGATCCTCACGTTCCCAGGTAGCTTCACGGTTGAAATGGTGTGACCACTTGACTTTGAGGAATTTGATTGACTTGTTGCGAGTCTTGCATTCAGTCTCTTCAAGAATAGCAACTGGGTGCTCACGATAAGAGAGATCTTCTTGGAGCTCAATGTCCTCGATGTTAACGGTGCGGTCAGGAGTCTTGAAGCACTTTCGGAGTTGAGAGACATGGAACACGTCATGAACATTTGCAAAGTTTGAAGTAAGCTCGAGTTGATAGGTGAGATCGCCTCTCTTGCTGACAATCTTGAAAGGTCCCACGTATCTAGGGGCAAGCTTCCCTTTAATACTGAAGCGACGAGTTCCTTTCATTGGAGAGACGCGGAGGTAAACATGATCTCCGATCTCGAAAGCCAAATTACGGTGCTTACTATCATAGTAGCTCTTCTGGCAGGATTGGGCTGCTATCTCGAATGACTTTACACATTTCCTCTGCCTCTGTGATTAAGTCATTTCCGAGAAGCTGACGTTCGCCGGTTTCAGACCAGTTGAGAGGGGTACGGCACTTCCTGCCATACAGAATTTCAAATGGGGCCTTGCCCGAACTTGCTTGAAAACTGTTGTTGTAGGAGAATTCAGCATATGGAAGACAATCCTCCCACTTCATGCCGAAGGAGATCACACAAGCCCTGAGCATATCTTCAAGAATCTGATTGACACGCTCGACTTGACCGCTAGTTTGAGGATGGAAAGCTGTGCTAAAGCAGATGTTAGTGCCCATGGCCTTCTGAAAAGAGTCCCAAAACTTGGAGGTAAAGATGCTGCCACGGTCTGAAGAGATCACTTGAGGAATACCGTGCAGAGAGACAATTCGAGAGGTATAGAGTTCTGCCAATTGAGCTACAGTGATTGACTCTTTGATAGGCAGAAAGTGAGCCACTTTAGTGAGTTTGTCGATGACAACGAATATAGCATCATTGCCACGTTTGGACTTTGGAAACCCAGTCACGAAGTCCATCTCAATGTGGTCAAACTTCCATTCTGGAATGGCAAGAGGTTGGAGGAGACCAGCTGGCCTTTGATGTTCTGCCTTCACTCTTCTGCAGACATCACACTCATTTACGAACTGAGCAATCTCGCGCTTCATTCGAGTCCACCAATAAGCCTGCTTGAGGTCCTGATACATCTTCATACTCCCAGGGTGGATGGAGAGGAGAGAATTGTGAGCCTCGTTCATGATCACTTTACGAAGTTCACCTTTGGGCACAACAATATGATCCTCGAAGAAGAGAGTGTCCTTGTCATCAAGGCGGTAGCACTTGTACTTGGGTTGACTCTTGGCAATCCCAATCTTCACCTTTTTCACCATAGCATCGAGAAGCTGAGCTTGGCGAATCTGGTCTTCCAAGGTAGGAGAGACTTGAAGGTTGGCGAGGAAACCTTGAGGAACAACTTGCAGATTAAGTTTGTGGAAAGCTTCACAATGCTCGGGTTGATAAGGCTTGAGAATCAGACTGTTGCAGTAAGCCTTTCTGCTCAATGCGTCAGCAATCACATTGGCCTTGCCTGGAGTATACTCGATACTCGGATTATACTCTTGAATCATTTCGACCCATCGAGTTTGCCTGAGGTTGAGATTAGGCTGAGTGAAGATGTACTTGAGACTCTTGTGATCAGTTAAAATGTCCACTTTTCTTCCCAATAAGAGATGTCTCCAAGTCAAAAGAGCATGCACAACTGCCGCCAACTCGAGGTCATGAGTGGGGTAGTTCTTCTCGTTGGGCTTCAACTGACGAGAGGTATAAGCAACAACTTTCTTCTCTTGCATCAACACTGCGCCAAGACCTTGGAGAGAGGCATCACAAAAGACCTCGTACGGCTTGGATTCATCAGGCAGAGTCAGAACTGGAGCAGTGATCAATTTCTCTTTCAAAGTGTTGAAAGCAATGTCACACTCCGGAGACCAAATGTACTTGACGTGCTTCTGGAGAAGATTTGAGAGAGGCTTCGCGATCTTGGAAAAGTTTTCAACGAATCTTCGGCAGTAGCTTGCGAGACCGAGGAAGCTACAGAGTTGCTTCACGTTCTGAGGAGGTTCCCAATTCACAATTGCAGACACCTTCTCAGGATTCACCGCAATGCCCTTGGCAGAGATGATATGACCAAGATAAAGAACCTCATCGAGCCAAAATTCGCACTTGGAGAACTTGGCGTAGAACTGGTGTTCCCTCAGCTTATCAAGCACCAAACGCAAGTGCTTGGCATGATCTTCCTTGTTCTTCGAGAAAACCAGAATGTCGTTGAGATAGACCAAAACGAAGTCATTGGTGTAGGCGTTGAAGATGAAATTCATCATGCAAGAGAAAGTCGGAGGAGCATTGACGAGGCCAAAAGACATGACAGTGTATTCATATGAACCATAGCTTGTCCTGAAAGCCGTCTTGGGAATATCTTGCTCACGGATTCAAATCTGATGATAACCCATACGGAGATCAAGCTTGGAGAATACTTGGGCACCTTTGAGTTGTTCGAACAGCTCATTGATGTTGGGAAGTGGGTATTTGTTCTTGATGGTCTTCTTGTTCAATGGACGGTAATCAACACAAAGTCAGTCCGTTCCATCCTTCTTCTTCACAAAAAGAACACCACAACCCCACAGAGAAGAACTAGGCCGGATGAGACCCATTCTCTCTTGAATATCGAGTTGCTTCTTCAGCTCCTTCAACTCTTCAGGTCCGAGCTTGTAAGGACGCTTGCACACAGGTTCCGTGCCAGGCTCAAGATCGATGACGAATTCAACTGGCCAGTGCGGAGGCATTCCTGGAAGCTCTTCTGGAAAGACGTCTTGATATTCGCAAATGACTGGAATTTGCGAGATAGCATCCAGTTCACCCTTCTCATTGAGAGAAAACAGACGGATGGTATCATCACGAGTGGCAAAGACAATTACATCCTCGGACGAATGAGTTAATTGAATCTGCCTGGCTGTACAGTCAAGATGTGCCTTGTGCTTAGAAAGCCAATCCATTCCGAGAATAAGATCAATATCCGAGTTACCAAGAACCACCGGAGAAGAGAGAAACCTGTAATCGCCCAACGTGATAGAGACATCCGGGACGCAATTGTTAGAAGTCATTTGCTTGCCCGGAGACACAATCTTCAACGGAACAGGAATCCTTTCGGTCACAAAATCATGTTTGGCAACAAATGGTGTTGAAATAAAAGAAAGCGATGCACCAGTGTCAAAAAGAACTTTTGCAGGAACATGGTTAACAGGAAGGTTACCCATAAACACATCTGGCGAGTCCTCTGCCTGAGCTGCATTCAGCAAATTGACCTTGGCGTGCTTGGGGTTATGCTTGACCACAGCTGTACTTGCCGATCTCACAGGAGGAGGAGGAGGAAGACGCCTCTGGTTGAAACACTTGTTGGCATAGTGACCCTTCTGTTGGCACTTGTTGCACGTGACCTCTGAAAGCGGACGGTGGTACGGAGCACTCGATCTTGGAGCTTGAGACGAAGTCTTGTTCTGAAAGCCAGGGTTGGGTGGGTGGGAAGATCCATTGCCACCTTTGCTCTTCTGCTGATACGGCTGACGGAACGGAGGAGGAGGAAGCCAAAACTTCTGCTGCTTGGCCACTTGAGTAGAGGAAGAAGGAGTAGTGTCTCTGACTCGCTTCTTGGAAGCATCACACCTCAGTTGAGCGGCCTCTTGCTTCAATGCCATGTTGTAAAACTCATCGTACCTCAAGGGTTCAAAGAGAACAAGAGCTAGCTGAATTTCTTCTCTGAGACCACCCCTGAACTGGTATATCATGCTCTTCTCATCAGGGACGTCCTGCTTGGCAAAGCGGGCGAGCTTCTGAAACAACTTGTTGTAGTCATAGACAGACAAAGAGCCTTGCTTTAGGTTGCGGAATTCCTCACGCTTGCTTTCAACCACGCTCTGAGGGATATGGTGAGCTCTGAAATCTTGACGGAATTCATCCCAAGTGATCACACGTCCACCTCTGGAATCCTTGTACTGCTGGAACCATTCTGCAGCTTGATCTTTGAGTTGGAAGGAAGCGAACTTGACAAAGTCCTCAGGCCTGACGTTACTGCACTCGAAATGCTTGCACAGATCCACGAGCCAATCGTCAACATCAGTTTCCTCAACACAATTGCTGAAAGTCTTTGGCCCATTAGCAAGGAACTGGTTGAGTGTAGCAAAGTGATTCTGATTGTTTCCTTGGTTCCCTTGGTTGCCTTGATTGCGCTCTTGAAGAATTTGCATGATCAACTGTGTGTTTGCATTGGTTGCGGCCATCACAGCTTGCCATGCCTCCGGAGGAGGTGGAGGTGGTGGCGGATCTTGATTCTGATTCTGATTGGTGCTCTTAGCGGGAGCCATCCTGAAGAGGTTGCCCACCGTTAGCACATTGACAGATAAATGAAGCTGAATCCAACGGAATGAAAATTGCAACATAAAGTCTTCGCATCCGAACAAAATGAACGAATGCATTCCTCTTGAAATGGTCACATATCCATAAATTGAGAAGCCACTTAGAATTTAGGTAGAGAAATAAATCAATAAGGTACGGATCCAGAACGAATACTCGGTAAGAAATCCCAATCTCAAACCAAATATCCATGGAAGAGGAACTAGAGCTACAAGAATTCCCACCTATGAAACTCCCTAACCTTTCCGGTTATGCAATCAGGTGTTGGGGATACAGGGGAAGCATAATATCTCACCCAAATCTAGCAAATCCTACATCCAGCTGTATCCATCCTTCAACACATAACCGAGAAAAACTTCGGAAACCATCTACCTCAACCTTCAAAAAGCATCCGTTATACAAGTTATGGCGATACTCCCAAACTCCCGCCCCAGTACTGGGTGGCGTCGAGGTTATCTCACCAACGAACTGCATAAAAGAGATTTTCGATGTCGGCGTACTAAACTCAGGTATTCCAGAACTGCAACGATAAAATTATGACGACAACACCTCAGAGCTCAACTCCCCGGGACACTTCCACAAAACCCCTGACAGGAGGCACCAAGACAATGTTCTCATCATAAAACCATCGGAACGATTACAAGATACCCGCGTGATCCTAAAAAAATTTAGTGAAATTTGAGAAGAGAAGAGTCAAAACTCTACGTTAGGATGCCTTACCAGAGTGATGAGGAGACTGGGAAGTAAAAAGAATTCCTAAACTCTACGATATATAATTCCTAAATGACTCAAAACATTTTTCTAGACACAACTCGGCTGCTAAAATGATCAAGCAATGGGGCTCCTAAGGTCGGGGAAGGCTCTGATTACCAACTTGTAACGCCCTCGATGCGGCTATAGCTCCCACGTGTCGAGGCACGACTTAGAGACATAACCGCATTGAAAGCAATGTCGCAAGTTAGGCAATCTTCACAACATCCCATGTAATATAAATAATAAAGGGGAGAAACATAGTTGGCTTACACTCGCCACGTCAATCAAAGTACATAAATAGCATTACAACATTCAAACACTCATGCCCCAACTACGGCGCCAAAATAAAAGATAACCCAACATGTGACATGGTCCCGATCACCCCCAACTGGGCACCACTACTGATCATCAGGGAAAGACACGTAGTATCGTTGAGAGTCCTCGTCGAACTCCCACTTGAGCTCAAGCACATCACCTGGAGCGGAATCATCAGGCCCTGCATCTGGTTTGGAAGTAATCTGTGAGCCACAGGGACTCAGCAATCTCGCACCCTCGCGATCAAGACTATTTAAGCTTATAGGTAAGGCAAGGTAAAATATGTGGAGCTGCAGCAAGCGACTAGCATATATGGTGGCTATTCTGTTCACAAAAGAGAGCGAGAAGAGGAGGCAAAGCGCGAGCGAGAAACTAGGGAACAACCTGCGCAAGCATTACTCCAACACCGTGTTCACTTCCCGGGCTCCGCCGAGAAGAGACCATCACGGTAACTCACACTTTTGATTCATTTTAATTAAGTTAAGGTTCAAGTTATCTACAACCGGACATTAACAAATTCCCATCTGCCCATAACCGCGGGAACGGCTTTCGAAAGTTCAAATCCCTGCAGGGGAGTCCCAACTTAGCCCATGACAAGCTCTCACGGTCAACGAAGGAATAGAACTCCTCCCGAGACGTTCCGATCAGACTCGGTACCTCGGTTCTTCAAGACACTTCGACAGGTTAAAACAAATCCAGCAACACCGCCCGAATGTGCCGACAAATCCCGATAGGAGCTGCACATATCTTGTTCTCAGGGCACACTCAGATGAACACTACGTACAACTAAAACCAACCCTCGAGTTGCCCCGAGGTGGTGCTGCAAGTGGCTCTATTTGGACCAACACTCAGAGGAGCACTGGCCCGGGGGGGTTTAAAATAAGATGGCCCTCG
The DNA here is from genome assembly GCF_018294505.1 of Triticum aestivum. Taxonomy (NCBI): domain Eukaryota; kingdom Viridiplantae; phylum Streptophyta; class Magnoliopsida; order Poales; family Poaceae; genus Triticum; species Triticum aestivum. The sequence continues at coordinate 522,789 of NC_057806.1, forward strand.
GGCTCCGGAAACCCAAGGGAAAAAGAGGCTAGGTGGCAAATGGTAAAACCAAGCTTGGGCATTGCTGGAAAAGCTTTAATCAAGACGAACTATCAAGGGGTTCCCATTATAACCCAACTGCGTAAGGAACGCAAAATCCGGGAACATAACACCGATATGAAGAAAACTAGGGCGGCAAGAGTGGAACAAAACACTAGGCGAGAGGCCGAGCCTTCCACCCTTTACCAAGTATATAGATGCATTAAGATAACATGGCAATATAATGATATACCAACAAGTAAATAAATGTTCCAACAAGGAACGGTCTCCAATCTTCACCTGCAACTAGCAACGCTATAAGAGGGCTGAGAAAAGCGGTAACATAGCCAATCAATGGTTTGCTAGGACATGGTGGGCTAGAGGTTTGACATTGCAATTTGGGAGGCATGATAGGCAAATGGTAGGCATCGTAGCATAGGCATAGCAAAAGAGCGAGCATCTAGCAAAGCAAAGATAGTAGTGATTTCGAGGGTATGATCATCTTGCCTGCAAAGTTGTCAGAGTTGACTGGATCCTCGAAAGCAAACTTAACGGGCTCCTCATTATCGAACTCGTCTCCCGGCTCTACCCAAACAAGACAAACAAGCAAACGGAACACAATCAACCATGTGCAAGGCTCAAACAATATGATGTAAGGATGGTATGCTATGCGGGATGCGATGCGGGATGCATATGCAAGATGTGACAGGGAATGCATGAACCTGGCCTCAACTTGGAAATCCAAGTGTGCCACTGGAAAGATGAGATGAAATTTCTTGAAAACGATATAAAGAACGCCGGAATCGGAGTTACGGTTTGGAAATGGCAAGCGATTCAAATATGGCCACGTTCTGCGATTTACAGCAAGTAGTCATCTAAATGCAACAAGATAAACATGCTACAGCACCCAAACATGGCATCAAAATACATGGAAGGGATCCATTCAAGATGCTTAACAAAAGTCTAGCAATGAGCTACGGCCAATTCATCCATTAACAGGTTCAAACAAGCATGGCAAAAATGCATTTGACAAACAGATTTCAGACTTAGTGAAATTAACACTTGTCTGGAATTTCAGGTCAGATAACACTCTTCGGAGCATGAAAACAATATGCTACAGGACCTGAACATGGCAAAGTAAAGCATGGCATGGAGCTACTCAAAGATCTTAACAAAAGTCCCTTAGTGACCTTGAGCCAAAAGGGATCAGAAAATACAATTGCAAGCATGTGAACATGGCAAAAACATAATCAGCTCTCAGACTTAGTGAAAACTGGAACATGCTGAAACAGATATCAAGTAGGCATGTTTACGAGCTCGATGCACTCACTACAGAGCAAGTCATGACGAGCTAAGCATACACCCATCAAGAATACACAAAATACAAGCTAGACATTGCAAGAACAAGAACATAGCATGCACGGATCAACTACAACATCATCGGCAAAATCGCTAACAAGTAGACAATCTGCCCAGATTCACGAAATGACAAAAGTAGAGCTTGATTGACTCAAGCTAGGGTGCTCCATAATTGCAAACAAAGATATGGATGGATAGAGCGCTACAATATTAACAAAACATCCTTACTGATCATCCTCAAAAGAGGCACGGATCACTAGGAAACAACAAGAACATATGGCCATATGAGATAACCAGCTCAAGGACTTGGTGGAAATGCTAAGTCCCTGAAATCAACATTAACAAATGCCTCACTTTGCAAGCTTGTGCTAGTCACCACACACATCACAAAAATACATGGGTTGCACCTATGGAAAGATGGCAAAACCCTTAACAAAACATATGTAGAGCTCATGGGCATATCATGCACACAATAATCATGGCAAAAATGACAAATATCTAAATGGAGCAGCAGATCTGACAATTAACTCAAGTAGCACTCTTCTAACAGCATTTCGGGCATCAAGATGAACTCAAATGAAAATGATGCAATGGAATGAAATGATGTACTCTCTGAGATGAACATTTTGATATGTTATATGCCCAAAACGGAGCTACGGATGAGGAGATACGACATGATGAACAGGAGCAAATAAACTAGGGTTTCGGGCAAAAAGTCAACCCTCGTTTTGGATCTCAGATCCAGATCCACTGTAGCAGCGGCACGAATTCCGAGGATGGCCGGACTACTCGCCGGCGTTGGAGTCGGCCGACGGAGGAGGAGGTAGGCATGGGGGCGGGGATGGCCGGAGTGGCCGCGGTGCCCACCGGCGTTGGCGCGGGGTCGGACGGCGTCGGTGGCGGCCGACAGCTCCCGGGCGCCTCGGGCGGCCAGAGTTCGCGAAGGGCGGCAGCGGCGCGGCTCCCGGTGGCCGGATCCGGCGAAGGAGGCGGCGGGTTCTCGGGTGCGCGGGAGGAGGAAGGAGTCGGGCGGCGGCGCGCCGCTCTGGGCCGCGGGGGCCCTACGCGGGCCGCGCGCGGCTGAGGCGGCGATGTGGGCACGGCTCGCCATGTGGCGTGCTGCAGTTGGGGCGGAGGCGATGTCCGGTGGCGGGTTGGACGTGTCCGGCGGCGGCGGGTAGAATTTTAGGGTTTTCGGGGGAGAAGAAGATCCGGATACGGAGGGGTTCTATTTATAGGCATAGAGGGAGTTAGGAGAGTCCAAATGAGGTGCGGTTTTCGGCCACGCGATCGTAATCGAACGCTCTAGATGATGGAGAAGGTTTTGGTGGGTTTTGGGCCAAATTTGAGGGGTGTTGGGCTGCAACACACACGAGGCCTTTTCGGTCCCTCGGTTAACCGTTGGAGTATCAAACGAAGTCCAAATGGTACGAAACTTGACAGGCGGTCTACCGGTAGTAAACCAAGGCCACTTGGCAAGTCTCGGTCCAATCCGGAAATGTTTAATCCCCACACACGAAAGGAAGGTAGAAATGACCACCGGAGGAGAACGAAGCGCCGAAATGCAAAACGGACAACGGGGAAAATGCTTGAATGCATGAGATGAACACGTATGCAAATGCAATGCACATGATGACATGATATGAGATGCATGACAACGACAACAACACACGAAGACAAAAACCCGAACCCAAGAAAATAAAATAACTTAAGGCCGGAAACGGCAAGAGTTGGAATACATATTGGGTAAATCATATCCGGGGTGTTACAGCTGGATATGGTTGGGCCTTTCAAGAGGTCCAAGGACAAGAAGAACCACCTTTTGTTGGCGGTTGATAAGTTCACAAAGTGGGTGGAGGCAGAGCCAGTTAGTAAGTGTGATGCAGCCATGGTGGTTCAATTCATCAAAAAGGTGATCTTCCGGTTTGGCTTTCCACACAACATTATAACAGACAATGGTACCGATCTGTCAAAGGGTGCCATGAAGGAGTCCTGTCAACGTGAGCACATCCGGCTTGACGTGTCATCAGTGGCTCACCCCCAGTCCAATGGTCAAGCGGAGAGGGCCAATCAAGAGATCTTGAGAGGCATCAAACCCCGGCTTATGATTCCTTTGCAACGGACGCCGGGTAGTTGGGTTGAGGAGCTACCTTCAGTGTTATGGAGCATCAATACCACACCCAACAGATCAACAGGATACACACCGTTCTTCATGGTTTATGGAGCGGAAGCGGTTCTTCCTAGTGACATCCGTCATGACTCACCTCGTGTAGCGGCATACGTTGAAGCTGACAATGAGAAGGCACGGCGGGAAGCTCTTGACTTGTTAGATGAGGAGCGTGACATGGCGGCAGCCCGTTCGGTGATTTATCAGCAAGATCTGCGTCCTTATCATAGCCGTCGGGTTAGACCAGAACCTTTCAAGAAGGAGATTTGGTGCTTCGACTCATCCAGGATCAGACAGATATGCACAAGCTATCCCCCCCCTTGGGAAGGACCCTTTGTGGTCAGCAAGAATCTACACAACGGTTCGTACTACCTAATCGATGTTCGAGAGCACAAAGACTCACGTAAATCGGAGGAGGAGACCAATCGGCCATGGAATATTGCTCATCTTCGGCCTTACTATACTTGAGCTATAGGCTCTGCTTATGTACATATTATGACAATGTATATATTATGATCAATATAATAAACTGGAACCTCAGCTAAAGCGGGGTATCTGTTGTTTTCTTACATCATGTGTGGTTACATGGAGCTTTTGTTTATAAAGCGGCATCCGGTTTACCCCTTGATTTAGCTTCTCAAAGCTTTATATTACATCACTTGGGGGCTTGGTCGTATCCAAACCATAGCTACACCTCTTGATCAGCGCAATGCCACAGCATCACTTGGGGGTTTGGTCGTATCCGAACCACAGTCACACCTCTTGATTGGCTCAAAGCCCAATCAATCCGGGGCCAAAGAGAGTTGTAAAACAACAGCTCAAACATAGGCACCCACTAAGCACAGCTCACAATGTTACTTGGGGATTCTTTGCTGTTGAAATGAACTAAGAATCTACACTTGTAACAGGCTATCAAGCCATGGCTTGGAAGCCTGGTGTATACACCTAAAACCCCGGGTTAACCTGCCTATTTAAGTAAGTCACTCCGCCCAGGTAAACCTGGTATGACCCTTCGAACTTTGACAAGTTACTCTAAAATCAAGACCCTGAACTTGTCAAGTTAAAACGATGATTGGTTAAGGATTGAGGACCATCTTAAAAGGCTTTGTAAAAATGGTTTAACTCAGTGGCCTAGCAGCCCGTGAAAAGCCTCGAATTTGGGGCCTGGCAGCTCGTGAAAAGCCTCGACTACAACGGTTTATTTGCCTTTGTTAAGTTTTCCTTGTTTTCATAAGATTTGTGATGTTTTTAAACCAGTGTTTATCAACCTGGTTAGGATGTCAACTACAAGTTGTCAGTACACGATCAAATTATAATCCAGAGACTATCAGCCCGGTCTGGTTTTGACTCAAAGTCACCAGTATGGAATAAATCGGTGTTTATCATAACCCAGAACGGTTTTATTGTAAACCGGCATCATATAATAGGAGTTACTTATCCTCCAGAGTAGGGTTGTGACCCTCACTACAACGTTGGTCAGCCAACATTATGCCTAAAGGTCGCAGGTATTATATATTTCCATATTTGGTTATCTTTTACAACCTTGGTTACAAACCTTGGTCATATATATATTTGGGTATCATGACCCGCCTGGGGGTAAACCGCCAGGGCGCTTTAAGCTTTTTATCTGTAGGAACAGCTTGAATAAATGGCTATGGATTATGAATATCATATCTTAAGCATGTCGGATTAAGCAAGCATCAGTCACAGATAAAAATGCACGAAGGCATACCAGACCAAGTATTTTTACTAGCCTATTACAAGGCGTTTCTGTGCCCAAAAGGATAATTGTTTTCTCAAATACATGTTGCAGCATGTAGAAGACTAAACTGGCCTCCGGTTCACAGTTGGTCACCAGCTTGGCCTGACGGCTGCGGATCATCTCGCACCGGTTCAACTCCCTCCTCTCTACCCAGTGGCTGGAAATCAACAGTTGCCTAGTCGATCCCAGTTAGGGCTTGGAATACAGCTTCATCACTTATCAGTGTGGATGGTTCAATGTCAGGGGCATAAGTGTGCTTACGGATTGGGGGGATAAGATTTTGCGCTTCTGGAATTGGCGCCGCAACCCATCTGTTCTTATCATCATAACTCGCCTGATAGTATGAAAGATCTGCCTCTTCAACTAGTTGACAAGCCAATGGGCGTACTTCCCGGTTTATGATTCGAAGGTCATCATTGCCAAATTCTGTTCCGTCTTCCTTTAAACTGGGATAGCCTTGGGCCGCTTACACTGGATCGAAGTCAGGTACCCATGCTTTTGCCCGGGTTAGAGCGGCCAAAGCGCCCGTTCTAGCGGCAGACTTTTTAGCTCGTCTACCCGGGTAGGAAGCATAGATAACCTTTCTAAGGTATCCTTGATCAAAGTGGGAGGAGGATTATTGTGTGAAGCAGTATAGATGATCCGCTACGCACTGGTATACAGCTGCTCTATCAGAGTATAGGCCGCTTTCAATTTCTTCTGTACGTCAGAGCCCAGATGGCTAATATGAGTTCCTGCGCCATTATGCACATCAGTAAACCGACAACATATGGGAAGATATGTTGGAAGTATTAAGGAAAAGATGTTTACTGAACACAGCAGCAGTCATGGCATGAATCTGCCGCTTTACGCTGGTTAGTTCATCAACCACCGGTTTAAGAGCTGCTTCTGCGTTTTCATCTCTTTTTATCAAAGTGGATTTTTCAGTCTCCCAATCCTCCCACTCCTTGTTGAAGCCCTCTTTCAGTTTCTCCATAGCGCTTAGAGCGCTGGTTAACTCTTCCTTGGCTTTGGAGGTTTCGGCTTGCTAAGATTTGAGGTTCTCTTGCAGATCAGCGGTTTGGCTTTCCTTCTTGCTTAGTTCAGCCTATAAAGAGACAAATATATAATGAGTTGACAGTACATATTTGAAGTGCCAAGCACATAACAAGTTATGCCCTTGGTACTTGGGGGCTAATGCATATTTACTCTTTATCAGAAATTTTTACAAGTCCCAAGAACAATACAAGTATTAAGCTTGGCACTTGGGGGCTAATGCATATTTGCTCTTTATCAGAAATTTTTACAAGTCCCAAGCACAATACAAGTATTAAGCTTGGCACTTGGGGGCTAATGTGTATTTGCTCATAAATTGCTGATATGGGAATTCTTCTACAAAGTCCCGGTTCATCTTTATAAAGTTAAACCGGCCCTTGGGGGCTACATCAGTGAAGTTAAGATGCATTGTTGCAAACATGAAATTGTTTCTAAGTCCCGGTTTAAATTGGTATCTTAAACCGTCACTTGGGGGGCTACTGGAGTTGATAAGCTGCAATTAAGTATAAGAGAGAAACACTTGTGAAGTTACCTCATATCGCTCCTTCATCATATTTACCAAACCGGCTTCATAGTCACGACTGGTGTACAGACGGTTCAGGAAGCCAGAGTGAAGGTCTTGAGCATTCAGATGGGCATAATTTGACAAATCGGCGTTCCATTTGCCTTTACCAATTGCAGAGAGCTCATCTTTGGCAGTATGCTTTGACAAAGCGACAGGATTGCCAGGAGCGGTATGGCCAGTGCCAGTAATCATAATATCATCATCTTTGTCATCACCAGCCATTACTGGGTTGGCGGTTTGTCAGTATTTTTAACCGGACTTGTCGGCTTGTTGTCAGTTTGGACAGGGCTGGTTGGCTGGTCAGCATGGCTTGTGGTGTCAACTTCTACTTGCTCAGCAATTAAGTCATGATGTTGAGGTGGTGGGTCATTCAGTATGGCACAATGTTGGTCTCTTCAGGATCTGGAGTTTTCTCCGGTTCAATAGCCACGTCCTCATCAACCAGTTTATTCAACCGAGCCTTCTTGCTGGGTCTGGGCTTGGCGCTGAGAAAAATAAACATGAGGATCAGTACAGTATATATTAAAATAACATATGAAGGATAAAATAAGTGTATGACTCACCCAAGAACTGTTTTGAGGGGTGGAAGCTTTGTGGCAGACGACTTGCCAGAAGATGAGTGAGAAGTACCCTGATAATTTGAATCAGATGGGTTAAGAGGCTGGCGGAAACAACCTGCTTTGGGGCATGAAGTGTCAAGGGGATAAGAGACCTCTGATCGGCGTTTCCGAACCGGGTTGTTCGGTAAACCGGCGGAGGTAACTACCTGGCCGCTGTGCCGGTTGTGCGGCGAGCCTCGTGTTGTTGTGTTTTCAAAAGAAAGTTTGGGTCCAAGTAAGCAAGGGGTGAGAAAATTTTACTTTCCGGTTTGCTCGACAGATTTTTTATGTTGGCAGAGGATTTGGATCGGAGGAAAGAATGATTACCTCTACATCATCAGCATGACTGCCTTCAGCGTCGTCCTGATAATAATCATTGTCAATGAGGTGTATGAAAAATGAACCAAGAGAGTCAATTTCTACCTCTGATTCCGGGTTACCCACATCGTCATCAGCTGGTAGCAAGGAGGATGCAGTGGTCCTTTTCTTGCCAGGTTTTTTAACAACCTTGGTCTTTGGACGAACTGGTTTGACCGATTTATCTTGCGGCTTGACTGGTTTGTCTTGCGGCTTTGCCGGTTTGTCTTGTGGTGGTTTCTTGTTCCAGAATGGATCATCACCCTGTCAAAAAACAATCACACTTTCAGAGAGTATTTGGACAGAAGCAACTTTAGATAAAAAGATTATATGATTCTTACAGCTGGCGGTTTGTTGAAGGTGCAGAAAGGGAGTAGTCCGGTTTGGGCACAGACAGCCTCCGGTTCGTTCAACATTTTCTTTACAGTCTCAGTGACTTCTGCATCTGTAATCTGAATGTCGATGTGCCGCTGAGCATCCTTCAAACTCCCCGTATATTCACACATCAAAATGGAGCGCCGGCTTAAGGGCAGAATACTCCAGCTTATCCAACAACGAGCAAGATCAACTCCTGTCAAACCGTTCGCCATGAAGGCTCTAAGCTTTGATAATTGAGCAGCATAGTTGGCCCTTTCTTTTGCCGTCAACCTCCAAGGAAAAGGATGTGTTTTGCTAAGGCGTTCAGGGCGGTAACCCGGCAGGGGGTTTTCATCAGGAGGAGATGTATCCTTGCAATAAAACCAGGTCTGGTTCCACTCTTTGGGGTGACTGTGGAGTTTGGGATGAGGGAAGGTGGCTTCTTTCCTTTTCTGAACCGCCATTCTGCCTAGTTCCGTATTGGGTCCATCCGTGAACTCTGTGCGATGGTTTAGGTGAAAGAAATCCCTGAAAAGTTCAACTGTAGGTTCCTCTTGCAGATAAGCCTCATAGAAGACTTGGAAGTGGCAGATGTTGGTCACAGAATTGGGACCGATGTCTTGAGGGCGCATTGAAAATTGGCTAGTACATCTCGGAAAAATTTCAAACCGGGAGGACTAAAGCCTCGACCCAGATGATCAGCAAACACGACTACCTCTCTGTCCTTGGGTGTAGGAGGATTTTCCCGGCCAGGGACCCTCCAGTGGATGACATCTTTTTTGGCTAAAGCGCCCATTTTAACAAGATTGCTTAACTGCTCTTCGGTTACTCGAGAAGGAGCCCAATTGCATTCATAGACTTGCTTGGCCATGGCAATGGAAATCTGAAACATGATTATTGTCGGTTTAAGATTTACAGTGGACAACTATACAATGCTATAAGGATACAAGCATATTGATAAACCGGATTTGGTTATTCGTAAACCGGAGTCTGACAATGGAAACAGTGTAATGCATTGGCAGTTCAATAGGGGACTAATGGTATCTACCGGGTCATCATTTTTTTCTGTGAAGTTAAACTGCCTAATCTGGCATTAAAGGTATAGGTATAAAGATGTATAAGTGAAGGAAAAAAACAAGTTTCACAGTTTGGCATAGGAATTTCAGATCTGCCGTGCGTCGGATAATCAAAATATAATCTGGTCTAATATCAAGCGCTCAAAAAGTTCAGTAAGTTCAGATGAGTTGGATATCAAGCAGGTGCCTTAACAAGAAGAAACGAGTCTAAACTACAAAAGACGCTGAAAATAGTCAGAACTAACCGGCCATTGGTGCTACCGAAGGAAGAATAGCTTCAAGCTATGAAGAACATCAACCCTAATGGCAGATCTAGGGCGAGAAGAGGAGGGACTTACTGGTGCAGGAGGAAGCAGCGGAGGATCACCGCTTTTCTCTGACACGATCAGGTTGATGCAGCGGCCTTTGTCGAAGCAGAGACGAAGGACGATGGCGGCGGCAGAGCTCGAGGGTCGGTCGGCGCGAGGAAGACGATGATGCGAAGAGGCACGAGGGGGAAAAGTGAAAGTGACCCCTCGGCCCTATTTATAAGATGAATGGGTAAAAGGCAAGTGCGAGAATCAAGGAGTCCGAAAAATGGGAAGTCTGACAGTTTTGTTGCCTCGATCGTCGGAGGCCCATTAATGAAGATGGGATATACACAGTTTTAAATAACAAATGATGTCATGGCGGTTTACCATGGTCCTCGAAGATGATGTCACGGCGGTTTACAAGATTATGTGAAGATGTTGAAGACGATTTTTTCTTAATTATTGAGGATTGACATGAACCAGTTCAAATCAATCTGAGGCCTAATGTTGGGGATATTACCACTGGGCGTAAACCGGCCAGGAGAGGCCGGGTTAACCCCATCAGTAGTTCATTATATCTAAAGCCCATGAAGACAGACGGTGACGCTTTATGAAGGCCCAGGGCCCAAAACCGGTTTAAGGCCTGTAGACATAAACCGGCATTGATATGTAAACTTGTGTTGTAAGATAGAAAGAGCGGAGACCGAGCCGGACACATTTATGAGCCGGCCTCGGGATTCTATAAACCGATGGGCGTCAACCCATGTATATAAGGGGACGACCCGGTGGCGGTTCAGGAACAACAGACAACAACTCGAGACTCAGGCAAAGCGTATTCGCTCCCTGGTCATCGAAACCCCAGCAATTCCATCACAATTAGACGTAGGCTTTTACCTTCATCATAAGGGGCCGAACTAGTATAAAACTCTCTTGTGTCCCTTGTCCGCTTTAACCCCTTTAAGCTAACCCGTAGCGATGGCTCCACAACTAAGTCCTTTCTCTAGGACATCTGCCGTGACAAAACCACGACACCCACCATTTACTAAAAAAGACCAGATCTATATTTAATCTTACCAAAAAGTAGAATACACAGACAATGCCAGTGCAGAAGTGTAGCCCATTGCTCCTGTCAATACATTTTGTCCTGTAATGCTTGTACTTCCAGGGATTGGTAGTTGATTATGTAGCATCAATCTGCATCTTATCTTCATTATTCTCTATCCCTTCCAGTATTATCATATATATAATTACTCTCTACAAAATGTAGAGTACAGGCAATGCTTATGAAGAAGATTATGTGCTGAAATTCTTGAGTTATCCTTCCCTTGACATGGAGAAGGGCATTATAAAGCCGGTGTTAACTGTTAATGTAAGTCAGTCCTTCTAAAGCCTTTATCCTCAACTGCTGTTTAATTTGCTCATACTCCCTATCGTTTACTGATGTTTAGTTTGCTGTTTCTACCAAAATGCATGTTCGCAAGAACCGTAAGTTCTAAGTTTTACTTGTAAAATCAAATTCCTTATTCATATCATGCACATTACTCAATACTCCCTATATGTATGCTTGTTTTTGTGGATCTATAATCCAGTGTGTGGTGAAGCAGCCCACGTTTGCACCTTGTCATCTCCTATATTATCTTACTGATGTGGCTGATGATATGAACAACATGCCATGCACATTAACCAAAATAGATACAATGATTTTCTTTACCCTTCATCTATGCTTGTTATGTTGACATGGTAATCCAGTAGTGTGGTGAAGCTCCCCGCATTATGAACAATGCCAAATTATGCTATTGATATTTTGAACTTACTCTTTATTTTCTAATTTGAAATTGGATGGAATTGACAGCACAGTTATCATCTTTGTTTATACACGTGCAAAACTTGTCATCTCTCTGCTTTGTTTCAGGGTGGTATGCCTGATGGCATGCACAAGTCTGCTGAAGGTTGTGCGACAAACCCAACATATATTGCAGCAAAGAAGGCAAAACATCTTGAAGATAGCGAGACAACCCCAAAGTCTTGTCTTGATGCAGTGTTCACGTTACTTGAGACTAGTAGTCAGACAAGCTCACAGAATTCGTTGTCTGAATCAGTTCGACTTCTTCAGTCCCAAGTTCTAGCAGAAAGGCATTCTGCAACTCAACTTCGACTTGAAGTCCCATCTCTAAGAAATATTGCGGAGAACACCAATGAGAACCTCATCGCTAAACAACTACACCCGGAAGCTATGATCGACATGTTAGGCCGGTCTCACAGCCTTGCTCAGCAGCTTGCGCAGCTGTTCTCGCGCAAGGCTAACCTTTCTTGAACTGTCTTGGAAGTGGTCTCGGTTCAGTATTATTTTGTTACGCTGCAATGGTGCCCAGTTTTTGTAATCTGCTTCTTCGTTGCGCTTTATGATCACTGGTGGCGAATTTCGATGCCTAGTGGATGTAATATACCATAAATCCTTTATTGTATAGTGTAGGTTTATTCTTAGTTACTATGCCGTAATTTCTTTATTGTATAGAGTAGGTTTGTTCTTAATTCCTACAAGTTACTGCCATCATTCGCTGTCTGAAAAAAATCAGATGTAGTCGACCGGGCTAAAACATTCGCCTCTAACAAGACTGGTGTTTAGCAGGCCCCAATTGGGCCAACCTGCATCATTCTTGGGCCCTCGTGATTGGGGCCTTCACACTTTGCGCGAGGCCCACAACTTACACCAGCCTATATTTTAGTTGGGCCTTTTGTGGACCTTGCGCTTAGTTTGGCCCAAGTAGTGTTGGGCCATTAACAGGCTGAATATTGTACTGGCCTGTTATGGCCCAGATGAAACCATGGGCCTTTAGCAGGCCGAAATGCATATTGGGCCTCAATTTTCACTAGTCGTCGACGGGCCTTCAGCAGGCTAAAATGTAAACCGGGCCTTTTTGGGCCCAGTTATATCACGGGCAGTTACCAGGCCAAAACATATCTTGGGCCTTAGTTGGCCCACTGATATCATGGGCCTTTAACAGGCCGAAAGCTTGGTATAGACATCAATGGGCCGAATTATGCGACAGGCCTTTAACAGGCCCAAATTCACGTTGGGCTTAACTGTTGCCACCTTTATCACGGGCCGTTAGTGGGCCCGATGTCCCGCCGGACCATATATGGCCCATGGGCAGCACGGGCCATTCCCAGGCCGAAAGTCACATCGGGCTGAAATGGGCCCATGTCTACATCGGGCCTCTAACAGGCCGAAGGTCACTAGGCTGTAATTGGGCCCAAATATTCAGCGAATAATTAATGGGCCAGATCTGGCTTTGGGCCGTAAAATGGCCCAAATATTCGGCGAACAATTAACGGGCCACATCTAGCTTCGGGCCGTAAATGGGCCTTTATTAAGTAGGTCGTTATTAGGTTGGCACACTAGTACCTGAGTAAGTACTACAGGCCTTTGACTGGGCCGGCCTTTTTAACCTATATTGGCCTCTGTTGGGCCGTGCCACGTGTCGACATATCATAGGCGCTTTGGGTCCAATGAGTGGATGACATCTGTCCCAACGGTGAGCCGACACGTGTTTCCTCCAGGCAATGATGATTTTACACGTGGAAAATCCCCATTGGTCGGGGATGTTAATGGGTTATCGGATCCAAAACCAGACCCGATAGCTTAACGGTGTTTCGTTACGGTGGATGCCACATGTCGGTCACCCTTGACGAAAGCTTCTGTGACGCGCGATTTATCGTCATGGAAGTGGACACTTCCGTGATGATAATTTTTGTAATGTCATGAAACACTTCTACGACAGCACATGTATGACTATCTTGATTCTGTCATAAATTTGTCATGGATGTACATGCATGACAGAAAACATGGCCTACTGTGACAAACACGTATCATCACGGAAGTGTCTTTTTTGTAGTGTTGGGGCCTTTTTCGGCGTCCTGCCGGAGGGGGCATTGATCATGGAGGGCTTCTACATCAACACCATAGCCTCTCCGATGATGTGTGAGTAGTTTACCTCAGACCTTCAGGTCCATAGTTATTAGCTAGATGGCTTCTTCTCTCTCTTTGGATCTCAATACAAAGTTCTCCTCGATTCTCTTGGAGATCTATTCGATGTAATCTTCTTTTGCGGTGTGTTTGTCGAGATCCAATTAATTGTGGGTTTATGATCCAGATTATCTATGAACAATATTTGAATCTTCTTTGAATTCTTTTATGTATGATTGGTTATCTTTACAAGTCTCTTCGAATTATCAGTTTGGTTTGGCCTACTAGATTGATCTTTCTTGCAATGGGAGAAGTGCTTAGCTTTGGGTTCAATCTTGCGGTGCTCGATCCCAGTGACAGTAGGGGAAACGACATGTATTGTATTGTTGCCATCGAGGATAAAAAGATGGGGTTTATATCATATTGCATGAGTTTATCCCTCTACATCATGTCTGTTGGGGAACGTAGCAGAATTTTAAAATTTTCTACGCATCACGAAGATCAATCTATGGAGTCTTCTAGCAACGAGAGGGAAAGGAGTGCATCTACATACCCTTGTAGATCGCGAGCGGAAGCGTTCAAGTGAACGGGGTTGATGGAGTCGTACTCGTCGTGATCCAAATCACCGATGACCGAGCGCCGAACGGACGGCACCTCCGCGTTCAACACATGTATGGTTGGGGAAGATGTCTCCTCCTTCTTGATCCAGCAAGGGGAAGGAGAGGTTGATGGAGATCCAGCAGCACGACGGCGTGGTGGTGGAAGCAGCGGGGATCTCGGCAGGGCTTCGCCAAGCTTAGCGAGAGGGAGAGGTGTCACGGGAGGGAGAGGGAGGCGCCAGGGGCTAGGGTGCGCAGCCCTCCCTCCCCCCCCCCTCTTTATATAGGGGTCCAGGGGGGCGCCGGCCCTAGGAGATCCCATCTCCAAGGGGGGGGCGGCCAAGGGGAGGACTTGCCCCCCAAGTCAAGTGGGGCGCCACCCACCCCTAGGGTTTCCAACCCTAGGCGCAGGGGGAGGCCCAAGGGGGGCGCACCAGCCCACCAGGGGCTGGTTCCCCTCCCACTTCAGCCCATGGGGCCCTCCGGGATAGGTGGCCCCACCCGGTGGACCCCGGGACCCTTCCGGTGGTCCCGATACAATACCGATTACCCCGAAACTTTCCCGATGGCCGAAACTGGACTTCCTATATATAAATTTTCACCTCCGGACAATTACGGAACTCCTCGTGACGTCCGGGATCTCATCCGGGACTCCGAACAACTTTCGGGTTACCGCATACTAATGTCTCTACTACCCTAGCGTCACCGAACCTTAAGTGTGTAGACCCTACGGGTTCGGGAGACACGCAGACATGACCGAGACGACTCTCCGGTCAATAACCAACAGCGGGATCTGGATACCCATGTTGGCTCCCACATGCTCCTCGATGATCTCATCGGATGAACCACGATGTCGAGGATTCAATCAATCCCGTACTCAATTCCCTTTGTCTATCGATACGACACCTGCCCGAGACTCGATCATCGGTATCCTGATACCTCGTTCAATCTCATTACCGGCAAGTCTCTTTACTCATACTGTAATGCATGATCCCGTGATTAACCACTTGGTCACATTGAGCTCATTGTGATGATGCATTACCGAGTGGGCCCAGAGATACCTCTCCGTCATACGGAGTGACAAATCCCAGTCTCGATTCGTGCCAACCCAACAGACACTTTCGGAGATACCTGTAGTGCACCTTTATAGCCACCCAGTTACGTTGTGACGTTTGGCACACCCAAAGCACTCCTACGGTATCCGGAAGTTGCACAATTTCATGGTCTAAGGAAATGATACTTGACATTGGAAAAGCTCTAGTAAACAAACTACACGATCTTGTGCTATGCTTAGGATTGGGTCTTGTCCATCACATCATTCTCCTAATGATGTGATCCCGTTATCAATGACATCTAATGTCCATAGTCAGGAAACCATTGAAGGAAATATGCCCTAGAGGCAATAATAAAGTTATTATTTATTTCCTTATAATCATGATAAATGTTTATTATTCATGCTAGAATTGTATTAACCGGAAACATAATACATGTGTGAATACATAGACAAACAAAGTGTCACTAGTATGCCTCTACTTGACTAGCTCGTTAATCAAAGATGGTTATGTTTCCTAACCATGAACAATGAGTTGTTATTTGATTAACGGGATCACATCATTAAGAGAATGATCTGATTGACATGACCCATTCCATTAGCTTAGCACCCGATCGTTTAGTATGTTGCTATTGCTTTCTTCATGACTTATACATGTTCCTATAACTATGAGATTATGCAACTCCCATTTATCGGAGGAACACTTTGGGTACTACCAAACGTCACAACGTAACTGGGTGATTATAAAGGAGTACTACAGGTGTCTCCAAAGGTACATGTTGGGTTGGCGTATTTCGAGATTAGGTTTTGTCACTCCGATTGTCGGAGAGGTATCTCTGGGCCCTCTCGGTAATGCACATCACATAAGCCTTGCAAGCATTGCAACTAATGAGTTAGTCGCAGGATGATGTATTACAGAACGAGTAAAGAGACTTGCCAGTAACGAGATTGAACTAGGTATTGGATACCGATGATCGAATCTCGGGCAAGTAACATACCGATGACAAAGGGAACAACGTATGTTGTTATGCGGTCTGACCGATAAAGATCTTCGTAGAATATGTAGGAGCCAATATGGGCATCCAGGTCCTGCTATTGGTTATTGGCCGGAGACGTGTCTCGGTCATGTCTACATTGTTCTCGAACCCGTAGGGTCCGCACGCTTAAGGTTACGATGATAGTTATATTATGAGTTTATGCATTTTGATGTACCGAAGGTTGTTCGGAGTCCCCGATGTGATCACGGACATGACGAGGAGTCTCGAAATGGTCGAGACGTAAAGATTGATATATTGGAAGCCTATGTTTGGATATCGGAAGTGTTCCGGGTGAAATCGGGATTTTACCGGAGTACCGAGAAGGTTACCGGAACCCCCCGGAAGCTAAATGGGCCATGATGGGCCTTAGTGGAAAAGAGAAGAGGCAGCCCTACATGGGCTGCGTGCCTCCCCCCTCCCCCAAGTCCTATTAGGACTAGGAGAGGTGGCCGGCCCCCTCTCTCTCTTTTCCCCCTCCGCGAATCCTACTCCAACTAGGATTGGGGGGGGGGAATCCTACTCCCAGAGGGAGTAGGACTCTCCTGGCGCGCCACACCTTGGCCGGCCAGCCTCCCCCCTTATAGTCCTTTATATACTGAGGCAGAGGCACCCTAGAACACACAAGTTGATCCACGTGATCTATTCCTTAGCCGTGTGCAGCGCCCCCAGCCACCATAGTCCTCGATAATATTGTAGTGGAGTTTAGGCGAAGCCCTGCTGCTGTAGTACATCAAGATCGTCACCACGCCGTCGTGCTGACGGAACTCTTCCCCGACACTTTGCTGGATCGGAGTCCGGGGATCGTCATCGAGTTGAACGTGTGCTCGAACTCGGAGGTGATGTAGTTTCGGTGGTTGATCGGTTGGATCATGAAGACGTACGACTACTTCCTCTACGTTGTGTCAACGCTTCCGCAGTCGGTCTCCGTGGGTACATA
Organism: Triticum aestivum; assembly: GCF_018294505.1. Lineage (NCBI taxonomy): Eukaryota > Viridiplantae > Streptophyta > Magnoliopsida > Poales > Poaceae > Triticum > Triticum aestivum. The sequence continues at coordinate 539,965 of NC_057806.1, forward strand.
GACAACACTCTCCCCTCTCATTGCTATACATCACATGATCTTGTGTGTGCGTAGGAAATTTTTTGAAATTACTACGAAACCCAACAGTGGCATCCGAGCCTAGGTTATTTATGTTGATGTTATATGCACGAGTAGAACACAAGTGAGTTGTGGGCGATATAAGTCATACTGCCTACCAGCATGTCATACTTTGGTTCGGCGGCATTGTTGGACGAGACGACCCGGACCAACATTACGCGTACGCTTACGCGAGACCGGTTCCCCCGACGTGCTTTGCACATAGGTGGCTTGCGGGCGACTGTCTCTCCAACTTTAGTTGAACCAAGTATGGCTATGCCCGTTCCTTGCGAAGGTTAAAATGGAGTCTATTTGACAAACTATCGTTGTGGTTTTGATGCGTAGGTGAGATTGGTTCTTGCTTAAGCCCGTAGCAGCCATGTAAAACTTGCAACAACAAAGTAGAGGACGTCTAACTTGTTTTTGCAGGGCATGTTGTGATGTGATATGGTCAAGACATGATGCTAAATTTTATTGTATGAGATGATCATGTTTTGTAACCGAGTTATCGGCAACTGGCAAGAGCCTTATGGTTGTCGCTTTATTGTATGCAATGCAATTGCGATGTAGTGCTTTACTTTTATCACTAAGCGGTAGCGATAGTCGTAGAAGCACAAGCTTGGTGAGACGACAACGATGCTACAATGGAGATCAAGGTGTCACGCCGGTGACGATGGTGATCACGATGGTGCTTCGGAGATGGAGATCACAAGCACAAGATGATGATGGCCATATCATATCACTTATATTGATTGCATTTGATGTTTATCCTTTTATGCATCTTATCTTGCTTTGATTGACGGTAGCATTATAAGATGATCTCTCACTAAATTATCAAGAAGTGTTCTCCCTGAGTATGCACCGTTGCGAAAGTTCTTTGTTCTGAGACACCACGTGATGATCGGGTGTGATAGGTTCTACGTTCAAATACAACTGGTGCAAAACATTTGCACACGCGGAATACTCAGGTTATACTTGACGAGCCAAGCATATACAGATATGGCCTCGGAACACGGAGACCGAAAGGTCGAGCGTGAATCATATAGTAGATATGATCAACATAACGATGTTCACCATTGAAAACTACTCCATCTCACGTGATGATCAGTTATGGTTTAGTTGATTTGGATCACGTAATCACTTAGAGGATTAGAGGGATGTCTATCTAAGTGGGAGTTCTTTAATTAATTTGATTAACTGAACTTAAATTTATCATGAAACTTAGTACCTGATTAGTATCTTGCTTGTTTATGTTTGATTGTAGATAGATGGCTCGTGTTGTTGTTCCGTTGAATTTTAATGCGTTCCTTGAGAAAGCAAAGTTGAAAGATGATGGTAGCAATTACATGGACTGGGTCCGTAACTTTAGGATTATCCTCATTGCTGCACAGAAGAATTACGTCCTGAAAGCACCGCTGGGTGCCAGGCCTGCGGCAGGAGCAACGCTGGATGTTATGAATGTCTGGCAGAGCAAAGATGATGACTACTCGATAGTTCAGTCTGCCATGCTTTACGGCTTAGAATCGGGACTTCAACGACGTTTTGAACGTCATGGAGCATATGAGATGTTCCAGGAGTTGAAGTTAATATTTCAAGCAAATGCCCGGATTGAGAGATATGAAGTCTCCAATAAGTTCTATAGCTGCAAGATGGAGGAGAACAGTTCTGTCAGTGAGCATATACTCAAAATGTCTGGGTATAATAATCACTTGATTCAATTGGGAGTTAATCTTCCAGATGATTGCGTCATTGACAGAATTCTTCAATCACTGCCACCAAGCTACAAGAGCTTCGTGATGAACTATAATATGCAAGGGATGAACAGACTATTCCCGAGCTCTTCACGATGCTGAAAGCTGTGGAGGTAGAAATCAAGAAGGAGCATCAAGTGTTGATGGTCAACAAGACCACTAGTTTCAAGAAAAAGGGCAAAGGGAAGAAGAAGGGGAACTTCAAAAAGAACGGCAAGCAAGTTGCTACTCAAGAGAAGAAACCCAAACCTGGACCTAAGCCTGAAACTGAGTGCTTCTATTGCAAGTAGACTGGTCACTGGAAGCGGAACTGCCCCAAGTATTTGGCGGATAAGAAGGATGGCAAGGTGAACAAAGGTATATGTGATATACATGTTATTGACGTGTACCTTACTAATGCTCGCAGTAGCACCTGGGTATTTGATACTGGTTCTGTTGCTAATATTTGCAACTCAAAACAGGGACTATGGATCAAGCGAAGATTGGTTAAGGACGAGGTGACGATGCGCATAGGAAACGGTTCCAAAGTCGATGTGATCGCAGTCGGCACACTACCTCTACATCTACCTTCGGGATTAGTATTAGACCTAAATAATTGTTATTTGGTGCCAGCGTTAAGCATGAACATTATATCTGGATCTTGTTTGATGCGAGACGGTTATTCATTTAAATCAGAGAATAATGGTTGTTCTATTTATATGAGTAATATCTTTTATGGTCATGCACCCTTGAAGAGTGGTCTATTCTTGTTGAATCTCGATAGTAGTAACACACATATTCATAATGTTGAAGCCAAAAGATGTAGAGTTGATAATGAGAGTGCAACTTATTTGTGGCACTGCCGCTTAGGTCATATCGGTGTAAAGCGCATGAAGAAACTCCATTCTGATGGACTTTTGGAACCACTTGATTATGAATCACTTGGTACTTGCGAACCGTGCCTCATGGGCAAGATGACCAAAACACCATTCTCCGGTACTATGGGGAGAGCAACAGATTTGTTGGAAATCATACATACAGATGTATGTGGTCCAATGAATATTGAGGCTCGTGGCGGATATCGTTATTTTCTCACCTTCACAGATGATTTAAGTAGATATGGGTATATCTACTTAATGAAACATAAGTCTGAAACATTTGAAAAGTTCAAGGAATTTCAGAGTGAAGTTGAAAATCATCGTAACAAGAAAATAAAGTTTCTACGATCTGATCGTGGAGGAGAATATTTGAGTTACGAGTTTGGTGTACATTTGAAAAATTGTGGAATAGTTTCGCAACTCACACCACCCGGAACACCACAGCGTAATGGTGTGTCCAAACGTCGTAATTGTACTTTACTAGATATGGTGCGATCTATGATGTCTCTTACTGATTTACCGCTATCATTTTGGGGATACGCTCTAGAGACGGCCGCATTCACGTTAAATAGGGCACCATCAAAATCCGTTGAGACGACACCTTATGAACTATGGTTTGGCAAGAAACCAAAGTTGTCGTTTCTGAAAGTTTGGGGCTGCGATGCTTATGTGAAAAAGCTTCAACCTGATAAGCTCGAACCCAAATCGGAGAAATGTGTCTTCATAGGATATCCAAAGGAAACTATTGGATACACCTTCTATCACAGATCCGAAGGCAAGACTTTTGTTGCTAAATTCGGAAACTTTCTAGAGAAGGAGTTTCTCTCGAAATAAGTGAGTGGGAGGAAAGTAGAACTTGACGAGGTAACTGTACCTGCTCCCTTACTGGAAAGTAGTACATCACAGAAAACTGTTTCAGTGACACCTACACCGGCTAGTGAGGAAGCTAATGATAATGATCGTGAAACTTCAGATCAAGATACTACTGAACCTCGTAGATCAACCAGAGTGAGATCCGCGCCAGAGTGGTACGGTAATCCTGTTCGGGAAATCATGCTACTAGATCATGATGAACCTACGAACTATGAAGAAGCGATGGTGAGCCCAGATTCTGCAAAATGGCTTGAAGCCATGAAATCTGAGATGGGATCCATGTATGAGAACAAAGTATGGACTTTGGTTGACTTGCCCGATGATCGGCAAGCAATTGAGAATAAATGGATCTTCAAGAAGAAGACTGACGCTAACGGTAATATTACTGTCTACAAAGCTCGACTTGTCGCGAAAGGTTTTCGGCAAGTTCAAGGGGTTGACTACGATGAGACCTTCTCACCTGTAGCGATGCTTAAGTCTGTCCGAATCATGTTAGCAATTGCCGCATTTTATGATTATGAAATTTGGTAGATGGATGTCAAAACTGCATTCCTGAATGGATTTCTGGAAGAAGAGTTGTATATGATGCAACCAGAAGGTTTTGTCGATCCAAAGGGAGCTAACAAAGTGTGCAAGATCCAGCGATCCATTTATGGACTGGTGCAAGCCTCTCGGAGTTGGAATAAATGTTTTGATAGTGTGATCAAAGCATTTGGTTTTATACAGACTTTCGGAGAAGCCTGTATTTACAAGAAAGTGAGTGGGAGCTCTATAGCATTTCTGATATTATATGTGGATGACATATTACTGATTGGAAATGATATAGAATTTCTGGATAGCATAAAGGGATACTTGAATAATAGTTTTTCAATGAAAGACCTCGGTGAAGCTGCTTACATATTAGGCATAAAGATCTATAGAGATAGATCAAAACGCTTAATTGGACTTTCACAAAGCACATACCTTGACAAGATTTTGAAGAAGTTCAAAATGGATCAAGCAAAGAAAGGATTCTTGCCTGTGTTACAAGGTGTGAAATTGAGTAAGACTCAATGCCCGACCACTGCAGAAGATAGAGAGAATATGAAAGATGTTCCCTATGCATCAGCGATAGGATCTATCATGTATGCAATGCTGTGTACCAGACCTGATGTGTGCCTTGCTATAAGTCTAGCAGGGAGGTACCAAAGTAATCCAGGAGTGGATCACTGGACAGCGGTCAAGAACATCCTGAAATACCTGAAAAGGACTAAGGATATGTTTCTCGTATATGGAGGTGACAAAGAGCTCGTCGTAAATGGTTACGTTGATGCAAGCTTTGACACTGATCCGGACGATTCTAAATCGCAAACCGGATACGTGTTTACATTAAACGGTGGAGCTGTCAGTTGGTGCAGTTCTAAACAAAGCGTCGTAGCGGGATCTACATGTGAAGCGGAGTACATAGCTGCTTCGGAAGTAGCGAACGAAAGAGTCTGGATGAAGGAGTTCATATCCGATCTAGGTGTCATACCTAGTGCATCGGGTCCAATGAAAATCTTTTGTGACAATACTGGTGCAATTGCCTTGGCAAAGGAATCCAGATTTCACAAGAGAACCAAGCACATCAAGAGACGCTTCAATTCCATCCGGGATCTAGTCCAGGTGGGAGACATAGAGATTTGCAAGATACATATGGATCTGAATGTTGCAGACCCGTTGACTAAGCCTCTACCACGAGCAAAACATGATCAGCACCATGGCTCCATGGGTGTTAGAATCATTACGGTGTAATCTAGATTATTGACTCTAGTGCAAGTGGGAGACTGAAGGAAATATGCCCTAGAGGCAATAATAAAGTTATTATTTATTTCCTTATAATCATGATAAATGTTTATTATTCATGCTAGAATTGTATTAACCGGAAACATAATACATGTGTGAATACATAGACAAACAAAGTGCCACTAGTATGCCTCTACTTGACTAGCTCGTTAATCAAAGATGGTTATGTTTCCTAACCATGAACAATGAGTTGTTATTTGATTAACGGGATCACATCATTAAGAGAATGATCTGATTGACATGACCCATTCCATTAGCTTAGCACCCGATTGTTTAGTATGTTGCTATTGCTTTCTTCATGACTTATACATGTTCCTATAACTATGAGATTATGCAACTCCCGTTTACCGGAGGAACACTTTGGGTACTACCAAACGTCACAATGTAACTGGGTGATCATAAAGGAGTACTACAGGTGTCTCCAAAGGTACATGTTGGGTTGGCGTATTTCGGGATTAGGTTTTGTCACTCCGATTGTCGGAGAGGTATCTCTGGGCCCTCTCGGTAATGCACATCACATAAGCCTTGCAAGCATTGCAACTAATGAGTTAGTTGCAGGTTGATGTATTACAGAACGAGTAAAGAGACTTGCCAGTAACGAGATTGAACTAGGTATTGGATACCGACGATCGAATCTCGGGCAAGTAACATACCGATGACAAAGGGAACAACGTATGTTGTTATGCGGTCTGACTGATAAAGATCTTCGTAGAATATAGCCAATATGGGCATCCAGGTCCCGCTATTGGTTATTAATCGGAGACGTGTCTCGGTCATGTCTACATTGTTCTCGAACCCGTAGGGTCCGCACGCTTAAGGTTATGATGACAGTTATATTATGAGTTTATGCATTTTGATGTACCGAAGGTTGTTCGAAGTCCCGGATGTGATCACGGACATGACGAGGAGTCTCGAAATGGTCGAGACGTAAAGATTGATATATTGGAAGCCTATGTTTGGATATCGGAAGTGTTCCGGGTGAAATCGGGATTTTACCGGAGTACCGAGAAGGTTACCGGAACCCCCCCCCCCCCCCCCGGAGCTAAATGGGCCATGATGGGCCTTAGTGGAAAAGAGAAGAGGCAGCCCTACATGGGCTGCGCTCCTCCCCCCTCCCCCTAGTCCTATTAGGACTAGGAGAGGTGGCCGACCCCCTCTCTGGATCCTACTCCCAGAGGGAGTAGGACTCTCCTGGCGCGCCACACCTTGGCCGGCCAGCCTCCCCCCTTCTAGTCCTTTATATACTGAGGCAGAGGCACCCTAAAACACACAAGTTGATCCACGTGATCTATTCCTTAGCCGTGTGCGGCGCCCCCAGCCACCATAGTCCTCGATAATACTGTAGCGGAGTTTAGGCGAAGCCCTGCTGCTGTAGTACATCAAGATCGTCACCACGCCGTCGTGCTGACGGAACTCTTCCCCGACACTTTGCTGGATCGGAGTCCGGGGATCGTCATCGAGCTGAACGTGTGCTCGAACTCGGAGGTGTCGTAGTTTCGGTGCTTGATCGGTTGGATCATGAAGACGTACGACTACTTCCTCTACGTTGTGTCAACGCTTCCGCAGTCGGTCTGCGTGGGTACGTAGACAGCACTCTCTCCTCTTGTTGCTATGCATCACATAATCTTGCGTGTGCGTAGGAAATTTTTTGAAATTACTACGAAACCCAACAGCCATGACTATCTGTTGATCAACGAGCTAGTCAACTAGAGGCTCACTAGGGACATGTTGTGGTCTATGTATTCACACATGTATTACGATTTCCGGATAACACAATTATAGAATGAACAATAGACAATTACCATGAACAAGGAAATATAATAATAACCATTTTATTATTGCCTCTAGGGCATATTTCCAACAATGTCATCTTGCTTAAAGCGTTACTCCGTTCTTATGAACTTAATACTCTAGATGCATGGTGGATAGCGGTCGATGTGTGGAGTAATATTAGTAGATGCAGGCAGGAGTCGGTCTACTTGTCACGGACGTGATGCCTATATACATGATCATACCTAGATATTCTCATAACTATGCTCAATTATATCAATTGCTCGATAGTAATTTCTTCACCCACCGTAATACTTATGCTCTTGAGAGAAGCCACTAGTGAAACCTATGGCCCCCGGGTCTATTTTCCATCATATTAATCTCCCGTTATTTCCATTACTGTTTACTTTGCTTTCTTTACTTTTACTCTTTATCATAAAAATACCAAAAATATTATCTTATCATCTCTATCAGGTCTCACTCTCGTAAGTGACCGTGAAGGGATTTACAACCCCTTTATCGCGTTGGTTGCGAGGTTCTTGTTTGTTTGTGTAGGCACAAGGGACTTGAGCGTGTCCTCCTACTGGATTGATACCTTGGTTCTCAAAAACTGAGGGAAATACTTACGCTACTTTACTGCATCACCCTTTCCTCTTCAAGGGAAAACCAACGCAGTGCTCAAGAGGTAGCAAGAAGGATTTCTGGCGCCGTTGCCGGGGAGGTGTGCGCCAAGTCAAGTCAAGATTTGACTCCCAACAACAAGCCACCTTTGGTGTCGTTTCCGAGTCTACACAATTCAAGACATACCAAGTACCCATCACAAACTCTTATCCCTCACATTACATTATTTTCCATTTGCCTCTCGTTTTCCTCTCCCCCACTTCACCCTTGCTGTTTTATTCGCCCTCTCTTTTCCGTTCGCCCTCTTTTTCGCTTGCTTCTTGTTTGCTCGTGTGTTGGATTGTTTGCTTGTCACGATGGCTCAAGATAATACTAAATTCTGTGACTTTGCCAATACCAACAACAATGATTTTCTTAGCACTCCGATTGCTCACCGAAGCTGAATCTTGTGAAATTAATGATGCTATGCTGAATCTTGTCATGAAAGATCAATTCGCCGGCCTTCCTACTGAAGATGCCGCTACCCATCTAAATAGCTTTGTTGATTTGTGTGATATGCAAAAGAAGAAAGATGTGGATAATGATATTGTTAAATTGAAGCTATTTCTGTTTTCTCTTAGAGACCATGCTAAAACCTGGTTTTCGTCTTTGCCTAAAAATAGTATTGATTCTTGGAATAAGTGCAAAGATGCTTTTATCTCTAAGTATTTTCCTCCTGCTAAAATCATCTCTCTTAGAAACGATATTATGAACTTTAATCAACTTTATCATGAACATGTTGCACAAGCTTGGGAGAGGATGAAATTAATGATACGTAATTGCCCTACTCATGGTTTGAAATTATGGATGATTATACAAAAAATTATGCCGGATTGAATTTTGCTTCTAGAAATCTTTTAGATTCGGCCGCGGGAGGCGCTTTTATGGAAATCACTTTAGGAGAAGCTACTAAACTCCTAGATAATATTATGGTTAATTATTCTCAATGGCACACTGAAAGATCTACTAGTAAAAAAGTGCATGTGATAGAAGAAATTAATGTTTTGAGTGGAAAGATGGATGAACTTATGAAATTGTTTGCTAATAAGAGTGTTGCTTCTGATCCCAATGACATGCCTTTGTCTACTTTGATTGAGAATAATAATGAATCTATGGGTGTGAACTTTGTTGGTAGGAACAATTTTGGTAACAACGTGTATAGTGGAAACTTTAATCCTAGGCCGTATCCTAGTAATTCCTCTAATAATTATGGTAATTCCTACAACAATTCTTATGGAAATTTTAATAAGTTTCCCTCTGATTTTGAGACTAGTGTTAAAGAATTTATGATTTCGCAAAAGAATTGCAATGCTTTGCTTGAAGAAAAATTTCCTAAGATTGATGAATTGGCTAGAAACGTGGATAGAATTTCTCTTGATGTTGATTCTTTGAAACTTAGATCTATTCCACGTAAGCATGATATCAATGAGTCTCTCAAATCCATGAGAATTTCCATTGATGAGTGCAAAGAAAGAACCGCTAGGATGCGTGCTAAGAAAGATTGCTTTATAAAAGCGTGTTCTTCTAATTTTTATGAGAATAAAGATTGAAGATCTAAAAGTTATTGATGTGTCCCCTATTAAAACTTTGTTTTTCAATATGAATCTTGATAATGATGGGAGTGGAGATGAGTCAACTTTAGTTAGGAGGCGTCCCAAAAATTCGGAATTTTTAGATCTTGATGCAAAAATTGGTAAAAGTGGGATTGAAGAGGTTAAAACTTTAGATAGCAATGAACCCACTATCTTGGATTTCAAGGAATTTAATTATGATAATTGCTCTTTGATAGATTGTATTTCCTTATTGCAATCCATGCTAAATTCTCCGCATGCTTATAGTCAAAATAAAGCTTTTACTAAACATATCGTTGATGCTTTGATGCAATCTTATGAAGAAAGACTTGAGTTGGAAGTTTCTATCCCTAGAAAACTTTATGATGAATGGGAACCTATAATTAAAATTAAAATTAACAATCATGAATGCTATGCTTTGTGTGATTTGGGTGCTAGTGTTTCCACGATTCCAAAAACTGTGTGTGATTTGTTAGGTTTCCATGATTTTGATGATTGCTCTTTAAACTTGCATCTTGCGGATTCCACTATCAAGAAACCTATGGGAAGAATTAATGATGTTCTTATTGTTGCAAATAGGAATTACGTGCCCGTAGATTTCATTGTTCTTGATATAGATTGCAATCCTTTGTGTCCTATTATTCTTGGTAGACCTTTCCTTAGAACGATTGGTGCAATCATTGATATGAAGGAAGGGAATATTAGATTCCAATTTCCATTAAGGAAAGGCATGGAACACTTCCCTATAAATAAAATAAAATTACCATATGAATCTATTATGATAGCCACCTATGGATTGCCTACCAAAGATGGCAATACCTAGATCTATCCTTGCTTTTATGCCTAGCTAAGGGCGTTAAACGATAGCGCTTGTTGGGAGGCAACCCAATTTTATTTTAGTTTTTTGCTTTTTGGTTCTGTTTAGGAATAAATCTTTGATCTAGCCTATGGTTATATTTGTTTTTGTGTTTCAATTAGTGTTTGTGCCAAGTTAAACCTATAGGATCTTCTTGGATAATAGTTATTTGATCTTGCTGAAAATTCCAGAAACTTTCTGTTCACGAAATAAATTGTTAAAAATCACCAGAACGTAATAAAATACTGATTCCAATTGAAGTAGATCAATAAACAAATTATCTAGGTCTTCCTATTTTGGTATAATTTTTGGAGTTCCAGAAGTTTGCATTAGTTACAGATTACTACAGACTGTTCTGTTTTTGACAGATTCTGTTTTTCGTGTGTTGTTTGCTTATTTTGATGAATCTATGGCTAGTAAAAGAGCTTACAAACCATAGAGAAGTTGGAATACAGTAGGTTTAACACCAATACAAATAAAGAATGAGTTCATTACAGTACCTTGAAGTGGTGTTTTGTTTTCTTTCGCTAATGGAGCTCACAAGATTTTCTGTTAAGTTTTGTGTTGTGAAGTTTTCAAATTTTGGGTGAAGATTTGATGGATTATGGAATAAGAAGTGGCAAGAGCCTAAGCTTGGGGATGCCCAAGTCACCCCAAGGTAAATCCAAGGACACCAAAAAGGCAAAGCTTGGGGATGCCCCGGAAGGCATCCCCTCTTTCGTCCTCATCCATCGGTAACTTTACTTGGAGCTATATTTTTATTCACCACATGATATGTGTTTTGCTCGGAGAGTCTTGTATGATTTGAGTCTTTGTTTGCTAGTTTGCCACAATTATCCTTGCTGTACACACCTTTTGAGAGAGACACACATGATTCAGAATTTGTTAGAATACTCTATGTGCTTCACTTATATCTTTTGAGCTATATAGTTTTTGCTCTAGTGCTTCACTTATATCTTTTAGAGCACGGCGGTGGTTGTATTTTATAGAAATTATTGATCTCTCATGCTTCACTTATATTTTTTTGAGATTCTTAAACAGCATGGTAATTTGCTTTAATTGTGAAATTAATCTTCCATATTGAGTTTATTGAATATCATGAGAAGTTAGATACTTGATAAGTGTTTTGAGATATAAAGGTGGTAATATTAGAGTGTGCTAGTTGAGTAATTGTGAAATTGAGAAATACTTCGGTTAAAGTTGGCAAGTCCCGTAGCATGCACGTATGGTAAAAGTTGTGTGACAATTTTGACACATAGGTGTTCTTTTATTGCTTTCCCTATGAGTGGCGGTCGGGGACGAGCGATGGTCTTTTCCAACCAATCTATCCCTCTAGGGGCATGCATAGTAGTACTTTGCTTCGAGGGCTAATAAACTTTTGCAATAAGTATATGAGTTCTTTATGACTACTGTGAGTCCATGGATTATGCGCACTCTTAACCTTCCACAATTTTCTAGCCTCTACGGTACCGTGCATTGCCCTTTTTCACCTTGAGAGTTGGTGCAAACTTCGCCGGTGCATCCAAACCCCGTGATATGATACGCTCTATCACACCTAAGCCTCCTTATATCTTCCTCAAAACAGCCACCATAACTACCTATCATGGCATTTCCATAGCCATTCCGAGATATAATGCCATGCAACTTTCCACCGTTCTGTTTATTATGACACGCTTCATCATTGTCATATTGCTTTGCATGATCATGTAGTTGACATCGTATTTTGTGGCAAAGCCACTATTCATAATTTTTTCATACATGTCACTCTTGATTCATCGCATATCCCGGTACACCGCCGGAGGCATTCACATAGAGTCATATTTTGTTCTAAGTATTGAGTTGTAATTGTTGAGTTGTAAATAATAATAGTGTGATGATCATCATTATTAAAGCATTGTCCCATGTGAGAAAAGGATGATGGAGACTATGATTCCCCCACAAGTCGGGATGAGATTCCGGACTAAATTAAAAAAAGAGTGAAGGCCAAAGAAAAAAAGAGAAGGCCCAAAAAAGAAAAAAAGAGAAAAAAAGAGAAAAAAATGATGAGAGAAAAAGAGAGAAGGGACAATGCTACTATCATTTTTCCACACTTGTGCTTCAAAGTAGCACCATGATCTTCATGATAGAGAGTCTCCTATGTTGTCACTTTCATATACTAGTGGGAATTTTCATTATAGAACTTGGCTTGTATATTCCAATGATGGGCTTCCTCAAAATGCCATAGGTCTTCGTGAGCAAGCAAGTTGGATGCACACCCACTTAGTCTCTTTTGTCGAGCTTTCATATATTTATAGCTCTAGTGCATCCGTTGCATGGCAATCCCTACTCCTCTCATTGACATCAATCGATGGGCATCTCCATAGCCTATTGATTAGCCGCGTCAATGTGAGACTTTCTACCTTTTTTCTTCTCTCATAACCCCCATCATTATACTTTACTCCACCCATAGTGATATATCCATGGCTTGCGCTCATGTATTGCATAAGAGTTGAAAAGGCTGAAGCGCGTTAAAAAGTATGAACCAATTGCTCGGCTCGTCATCGGGGTTATGCATGATGAGAATGTTTGTGTGACAATATTGAAACATGGCCTAACTATATGATTTTGTAGGGATAAGCGTTCTTTGGCTATGTTATTTTGATAAGACATAATTGCTTGGTTAGCATGTTTGAAGTATTATTGTTTTTATGTCAACATCAAACTTTTATCTTGAATCTTCCGGATCTAAATATTCATGCCACAATAAAAATATTTACATGGAGAATTATGCTAAGAAGAATTCCACATCAAAAATTCTATTTTTATCATTTACCTCCTCGAGGACGAGCAGGAATTAAGCTTGGCGATGCTTGATATGTCTCCAATGTATCTATAATTTTTTATTGTTCCATGCTATTATATATTCTGTTTTGGATGTTTAATGGGCTTATTTATACACTTTTATATTATTTTTGGGACTAACCTATTAACCGGAGGCCCAGCCCAAATTGCTGTTATTATGCCTATTTCAGTGTTACGCAGAAAAAGGATATCAAATGGAGTTCAAATGGAATGAAACCTTCGGGAGCGTCATTTTTGGAACAAACATGATCCAGAGGACTTGGAGTGCACGTCAAGCAACCAACGAGGCGGCCACGAGGCAAGGGGGCGCGCCCACCCCCACCAAGCGCGCCCTCCACCCTCTTGGGCCCCTCGTGGCTCCACCGACCTACTTCTTCCTCCTATATATACCTACATACCCCCAAACCATCGAAGAGCACCACCAAAACCTAATTCCACCACCGCAACCTTCTGTACCCATGAGATCCCATCTTGGGGCCTTTTCTGGCGTCCTGCTGGAGGGGGCATTGATCACGGAGGGCTTCTACATCAACACCATAGCCTCTCCGATGATGACTGAGTAGTTTACCTCAGACCTTTGGGTCCATAGTTATTAGCTAGATGGCTTCTTCTCTCTCTTTGGATCTCAATACAAAGTTCTCCTCGATTCTCTTGGAGATCTATTCGATGTAATCTTCTTTTGCGGTGTGTTTGTCGAGATCCGATGAATTGTGGGTTTATGATCCAGATTATCTATGAACAATATTTGAATCTTATCTGAATTCTTTTATGTATGATTGGTTATCTTTGCAAGTCTCTTCGGATTATCAGTTTGGTTTGGCCTACTAGATTGACCTTTCTTGCAATGGGAGAAGTGCTTAGCTTTGGGTTCAATCTTGCGGTGCTCGATCCCAGTGACAGTAGGGGAAACGAAACATATTGTATTGTTGCCATTGAGGATAAAAAGATGGGGTTTATATCATATTGCATGAGTTTATCCCTCTACATCATGTCATCTTGCTTAAAGCGTTACTTCATTCTTATGAACTTAATACTCTAGATGCATGCTGGATAGCGGTCGATGTGTGGAGTAATAGTAGTAGATGCAGGCAGGAGTCGGTCTACTTGTCACAGACGTGATGCCTATATACATGATCATACCTAGATATTCTCATAACTATGCTCAATTCTATCAATTGCTCGACAGTAATTCGTTCACCCACCGTAATACGTATGCTCTTGAGAGAAGCCACTAGTGAAACCTATGGCCCCCGGGTCTATTTTCCATCATATTAATCTCCCGTTAATTCCATTACTATTTACTTTGCTTTCTTTACTTTTACTCTTTATCATAAAAATACCAAAAATATTATCTTATCATCTCTATCAGATCTCACTCTCGTAAGTGACTATGAAGGGATTGACAACCCCTTTATGGCGTTGGTTGCGAGGTTCTTGTTTGTTTGTGTAGGCACAAGGGACTTGAGCGTGTCCTCCTACTGGATTGATACCTTGGTTCTCAAAAACTGAGGGAAATACTTATGCTACTTTACTGCATCACCCTTTCCTCTTCAAGGGAAAACCAACGCAGTGCTCAAGGGGTAGCAGCTGCCCCAGCAAGGCTCTCGCCGGGGCTGCTAAGGCTGCCCCGGCAAGGGTCTTGCCGGGGGAACTTCCTTCGTCCCTCTGCTCTTTGTGTTCTTGGTCTTTGTGTTGTTTTGTCCGTCCTGTGCTTCGATTTTCGTCCGGCTTCCCTCCCCTGCCTTGTTAAGTGTGGCCGCAGGTGCGGCTCTGACTGCCTGTGCACAAGTAAAGGGGTCAAAAGGAGAGCCCCTACTTCTGTACACCGACATTTATATTTCCTTATATCATGATAAATGTTTATTATTCATGCTAGAATTGTATTAACCGGAAACTTAGTACATGTGTGAATACATAGACAAAACAGAGTGTCCCTAGTATGCCTCTACTTGACTAGCTCGTTAATCAAAGATGGTTAAGTTTCCTGACCATAGACATGTGTTGTCATTTGACGAACGGGATCACATCATTAGAGAATGATGTGATGGACAAGACCCATCCGTTAGCTCATGACTTATACATGTTCCTCTAACTATGAGATTATGCAACTCCCGAATACCAGAGGAACACCTTGTGTGCTATCAAACATCACAACGTAACTGGGTGATTATAAATATGCTCTACAGGTGTCTCCGAAGGTGTTTGTTGGGTTGGCATAGATCAAGATTAGGATTTGTCACTCCATGTATCGGAGAGGTATCTCTGGGCCCTCTCGGTAATGCACATCACTATAAGCCTTGCAAGCAAGGTGACTAATGAGTTAGTTCTGGGATGATGCATTACAGAACGAGTAAAGAGCCTTGCCGATAACGAGATTGAACTAGGTATGATGATACCGACGATCGAATCTCGGGCAAGTAACATACCGATGACAAAGGGAATAACGTATGTTGTTATGCGGTTTGACCTATAAAGATCTTCGTAGAATATGTAGGAGCCAATGTGAGCATCCAGGTTCCGCTATTAGTTATTGACTGGAGATGTGTCTCGATCATGTCTACATAGTTCTCGAACCCGTAGGGTCCACACGCTTAACGTTCGATGATGATTTGTATTATGAGTTATGTGATTTGATGACCGAAGTTTGTTCGGAGTCCCGGATGAGATCACGGACATGACGAGGAGTCTCGAAATGGTCTAGAGGTAAATATTCATATATTGTAAGGTTATATTCGGACATCGGAATGGTTCCGTGTGATCCGGGTATTTTTTCCGGAGTACCGGGGGTTACCGGAACCCCCGGGGAAGTTAATGGGCCTTAGTGGGCTTTAGTGGAGAGAGGGAAGAAGGGCCACGAGGTGGCACGCGCCTCCCCCCTGCCCAAACCGAATTGGACAAGGGATGGGGGCACGACCCCCTCCTTCCTTCTCCTTCTCCCCTCCTTCCTTTCCCTCCGGTGGAAGAAAGGAAAAGGGGGGCGAATCCTACTTGGACTAGGAGTCCAAGTAGGACTTCCCCCTTGGCGCGCCCCTCCTGTCCGCCAGCCTCTCTCCCTCCCTCCTTTATATACGTGCGCAGGGGGCACTCCAAAGCACAACAGACCATCTATTAGCCGTGTGTGGTGCCCCCTCCACAGTTTAACACCTCGGTCATATCGTCGTAGTGCTTAGGCGAAGCCCTGCACCGATAACTTCATCATCATCATCGCCACACCATCATGCTGACGAAACTCTCCCTCGTCCTCAACTAGATCAAGAGCTCGAGGGATGTCATCATGCTGAACGTGTGCTGAACACGGAGGTGCCGTTCGTTCGGTACTTGGATCGGTTGGATCGTGAAGATGTTCGACTACATCAACCGCGTTACTAAACACTTCTGCTTTCGGTCTATGAGGGTACATGGACACACTCTCCCGTCTCATTGCTATTCTTCTCCTAGATAGATCTTGCATGATTGTAGGAAAAATTTCGAATTACTACGTTCCCCAATAGTGGCATCCGAGCCAGGTCTATGTGTAGATGTTATATGCACGAGTAGAACACAAAGAGTTGTGGGCGATAATAGTCATACTGCTTACCACCAACGTCTTACTTTGATTCGGTGGTATTGTTGGATGAAGCGGCCCGGACTAACATTACATGACCACGTTCATGAGACTGGTTCTACCGACGTGCTTGGTGGCTAGCGGGTGTCTGTTTCTCCAACTTTAGTTGAATCGAGTTTGACTACGGCTGGTCCTTGTTGAATGTTAAAACAACACACTTGACGAAAAATCGTTGTGGTTTTGATGCGTAGGTAAGAACGGTTCTTTCTAGAAGCCCGTAGCAACCACGTAAAACTTGCAACAACAAAGTAGAGGACGTCTAACTTGTTTTTGCAGGGCATGTTGTGATGTGATATGGCCAAGACGTGATGAGATATAAATTGTTGTATGAGATTATCATGTTTTGTAACCATTATCGGCAACTGGCAGGAGCCTTATGGTTGTCACTTTATTGTATGAAATGCAATCACCATGTAATTGCTTTACTTTATCACTAAGTGGTAGAGATAGTCGTAGAAGCAATAGTTGGCGAGACAATAACGATGCTACGATGAAGATCAAGGTGTCAAGCTAGTGACGATGGAGATCATGACGGTGCTTTGGAGATGGTGATCAAAGGCACACGATGATGATGGCCATATCATGTCACATATTTTGATTGCATGTGATGTTTATCCTTTATTCATCTTATTTTACTTAGTACGGCGGTAGCATTATAAGATGACCCCTCACTAAATTTCAAGGTATAAGTGTTCTTCCTGAGTATGCACCGTTGCTACAGTTCATCGTGCCGACACACCACGTGATGATCGGGTGTGATAAGCTCTACGTTCACATACAACGGGTGCAAACCAGTTTTGCATGTGCAAAATACTCGGGTTAAACTTGATGAGCCTAGCATATGCAGATATGGCCTCGAAATACTGAGACCGAAAGGTCGAACGTGAATCATATAGTAGATATGATCAATATAGTGATGTCTACCATTGAAAACTACTCCATCTCACGTGATGATTGGACATGGTTTAGTTGATATGGATCACGTGATCATTTAGGTGACTAGAGGGATGTCTATCTAAGTGGGAGTTTTTAAGTAATATGATTAATTGAACTTTAATTTATCATGAACTTAGTACCTGATAGTTTTTGCATGTCTATGTTGTTGTAGATCAATGGCCCATGCTACCGTTCCTTTGAATTTTAATGCGTTCCTAGAGAAAGCTAAGTTGAAATATGATGGTAGCAACTACACGGACTGGGTCCTTAACTTGAGGATTATCCTCATTGCTGCATAGAAGAATTACATCCTGGAAGCACCTCTAGGTGCAAGACCCGCTGCAGGAGCAACTCCGGACGTTATGAACGTCTGGAAGAGCAAAGTTTATGACTACTCGATAGTTCAGTGCGCCATGCTTTACGGCTTAGAATCGGTACCTCAAAGATGTTTTGAATGTCATGGAGCATATGAGATGTTCCAGGAGTTGAAGTTAATATTTCATGCAAATGCCCGAGTTGAGAGATATGAAGTCTCCAATAAGTTCTATCGCTGCAAGATGGAGGAGAATAGTTCTGTCAGTGAACATATACTCAGAATGTCTGGGTACCACAACCACTTGACTCAACTGGGAGTTAATCTTCCTGATGATAGTGTAATTGACAGAATTCTTCAATCATTGCCACCAAGCTACAAAAGCTTCATGATGAACTATAATATGCAAGGGCTGGATAAGACAATTCCCGAGCTCTTCGCAATGTTAAAGGTTGCGGAGGTAGAAATCAAGAAGGAGCATCAAGTGTTGATGGTTAACAAGACCACTAGTTTCAAGAAAAAGGGCAAAGGGAAGAAGGGGAACTCAAGAAGAACGACAAGAAAGTTAGTGCTCAAGTGAAGAAGCCCAATTCTAGACCTAAGCCTGAAACTGAATGCTTCTACTGCAAAGGGACTGGTCACTGGAAGCAGAACTGCCCCAAGTATTTGGCGGATAAGAAGGATGGCAAAGTGAAAGGTATATTTGATATACATGTTATTGATGTGTACCTTACTAATGCTCATAGTAGCACCTGGGTATTTGATACTGGTTCTGTTGCTCATATTTGCAACTCGAAACAGGGGCTACGGATTAAACAAAGATTGGCTAAGGACGAGGTGACGATGCGTGTGGGAAATGGTTTGAAAGTCAATGTGATAGCCGACGGCATGCTACCTCTACATCTATCGTCGGGATTAGTTTTAGACCTGAATAATTGTTATTTGGTGCTAGCGTTGAGCATGAACATTATATCTGGATCTTCTTTAATGCGAGATGGTTATTCATTTAAATAAGAGAATAATGGTTGTTCTGTTTACATGAGTAATATCTTTTATGGTCATGCACCCTTGATGAGTTGTCTATTTTTGTTGAATCTCGATTGTAGTGATACACATATTCATAATATTGAAGCCAAAAGATGCAAGGTTAATAATGATAGTGCAACTTATTTGTGGCACTGCCGTTTAGGTCATATTGGTGTAAAGCGCATGAAGAAACTCCATGTTGATGGGCTTTTGGAATCACTTGATGCTTGCGAACCATGCCTCATGGGCAAGATGACTAAAACTCCATTCTCCGGAACAATGGAGTGAGCAACTGATTTGTTGGAAATAATACATACTGATGTGTGCGGTCCGATGAGTGTTGAGGCTCGCCGCGGGTATCGTTATTTTCTGACATTCACACATGATTTAAGCAGATATGGGTATATATACTTAATGAAACATAAGTCCGAAACATTTGGAAAGTTTAAAGAATTTCGGAGTGAAGTGGAAAATCATTGTAACAAGAAAATAAAATTTCTACGATGTGATCGTGGAGGTGAATATTTGAGTTATGAGTTTGGTCTTCATTTGAAACAATGTAGAATAGTTTCGCAACTCACGCCACCTGGAACACCACAGCGTAATGGTGCGTCCGAATGTCGTAACCGTACTTTATTAGATATGGTGTGATCTATGATGTCTCTTACTGATTTACCGCTATCGTTTTTGGGTTATGCTTTAGAGACGGCTGCATTCACGTTAAATAGGTGTCGGTGTCAAAACCGGCGGATCTCGGATAGGGGGTCCTGAACTGTGCGTCTAGGCGGATGGTAACAGGAGACAAGGGACACGAAGTTTTACCCAGGTTCGGGCCCTCTTGATGGAGGTAAAACCCTACGTCCTGCTTGATTAATATTGATGATATGGGTAGTACAAGAGTAGATCTACCACGAGATCAAGGAGGCTAAACCCTAGAAGCTAGCCTATGGTATGATTGTTGTATGTTGGTTGTCCTACGGACTAAAACCCTCCGATTTATATAGACACTGGAGAGGGTTAGGGTTACAAAAAGTCGGTTACAATGGTAGGAGATCTGAATATCCGCATCGCCAAGCTTGCCTTCCACGCCAAGGAAAGTCCCATCTGGACACGGGATGAAGTCTTCAATCTTGTATCTTCATAGTCCAAGAGTCCAGCTGAAGGTATAGTCCGGCTATCCGGACACCCCCTAATCCAGGACTCCCTCAGTAGCCCCTGAACCAGGCTTCAATGATGACGAGTCCGGCGCGCAGATTGTCTTCGGCATTGCAAGGCGGGTTCCTCCTCCAAGTACTTCATAAAAGATTGTAAACACTAAGGGTAGTGTCCGGCTCTGCAAAATAAGTTTCCACATATTGCCATAGAGAGAATAATATTAACACAAATCTAACTTGCTGACGTATTCCATAGCGTGACATCACGCTATGGCCAAGTCCTTTATTCGAATCGTTTTTACTTCCCCGCCTCAGCGCATTTTGCAAGGCAGTTTCCTTAGCACGTCTTGTCAAAGCAGAGATCGTGTCCCCTTTATTTACGGGATTCTCATCAATACGGACGTGGGTAACCCAATCGTGCCCGTTAGCATGTTTTCTCGATTAAAGGCGAGTCCCAAACAGTTACGGGGAGGGCCCTTGGTATTCAACCTCTTATAAAGAGACCAAGGCCTTACTCCTTTTCAATATCAAACGAGTCCGCCCATCGCCTCGAGTTCCAACACCCTAGGCTCTAGATTTCAGGTGCTTCGGACCTTCGACAATGTCTGGTTCTGACCTTCAAGGCCGATGGATGCCCTCCTCCGTCACGGAGGAGGATGTGCTAAAGTAGAGAGAGGCCAAGTTCTTGACCGGCGAAATTTCGCATAGGCTGCCTGCTCAGGGGCAGGCTATTCCCAGTCCCCAGCCTGGTGAGAGCGTGGTGTTCGTGTCTCACTTCCTTTGGGGGTTAGGCTTCCCAATGGATCCCTTTGTGAGGGGGTTGATGTTCTATTATGGGCTGGAATTCCACGACTTAGCTCCGGAGTCCATCCTCCATGTTTCCTCATTCATCGCCGTGTGTGAAGCATTCCTCCGTGTTACTCCTCACTTCGGATTATGGCTCAAGACCTTTAAGGTAGAGCCAAAGATGATTGAGGGACGGCACGCAGAGTGCGGAGGCGCTGTTATAAGCAAGAATGCTGATGCTCCATGGCCCGAGGGCCCTTTTCAAGAGGAGCTCGGCTTATGGCAACGAGAGTGGTTCTATATCACCGCCCCCAGGGGCACCAAGTGGGTGGCGCCGCCTGCCTTTCGCTCGGGTCCCCCAGAGCAGCTAGGGTCATGGGTCAATAAAGGCCTAGATTGGGGACCGCCCCAGGACGTGTCTTTGTTGCAGGGCTGCATCAGGGATCTCTTATAAAGAGGTCTCAGCCTGGTCAAAGTGACGCAAGTCATGCTGATCCGCCGAACACTGCCCGGCAAACGTCGCTCCCTTCGTCTGTGGGAGTTTAATCCGGAGGGACCACGAGCTCTCCAGCATTTTATGGGCGCAACGCCCGCGGAGATGTATAAACTGTTCTTCGGATCACAAGCAATGTGTCCGGATTTGACCGAGGACGCAGGTCTAAGCTGCAATCGCCCGGATACTCAAGTAAGTAGCCTTGTGCCCGGACTCGTTATCCATATATTTGTCATAAACTTGCCCCTAAAAGAGCTGCCCTTTTAAACAGGAGTGGATAGCGAAAGCAAAGCTGATCAGGTGTCCGGCTCCCCTCCCCGAGACCAGGCCGGATCCCATCCTAGTCAGGATGTTGAAGATTGTGCCTTTGGAGGAAAGTGAGGGAGCGGACAAGGAAACTACGGCCTCCTCGGAGGAGGCTGTTCAGAAGGAAGGAACCAAAAATTCCTCTCCTCAGGGGAATAAAAGGACCGCCTCTGAAGACCCGGAGACCATGGCCTCAAAGCGGGGGGAAAATCCTCGTTAGAGGGCCCTACACCGGGGGGTACCTCGGCCGAATTATGCCCTCAAGGGGATCAGCCCTCCAGCGAGCCGTAAGTAGAGAAAGATTTTCTTTTTGAGAGATGAGAGAAATCCTTGCTATATGTCTGAGAAGATTAACCGAAATTTTACCTTGTAGCTCGGACCTCGACCCTTCTCAGCAGAGCTCATCTTTGGGGGACCTTCTTCTGGAGATGATGGAGAGAGGAACGCCTCCCCCTGCCGTACCACCTAGCGAGGCGGGCGACCCTGAGGTGTCATCGTGGAGGGTTTCTCCGAATCCGGCAGGGGCGGAAGGTAGCTATATGGCCCCCCAAGGTTCTCCGCGTCCGGCCTTCGAAAGAGGCCATAGGACAAGTCCGGCACCATCTGGTGCTCGGCCGGAGGAGCTGAAGAATCTGATAGGGCGAGCTTCTATCTCAGAGGAGCACAGTGCATTGATGGGCACGGTGATTGAAAGGATTTTGTCCGCAGAAAGCGGATTGCACGAGGCCGTCAGAAGTTTACTGACGGGTTTTGAGGTACGTTAGATAATGTACACTTTTTGACAGTTGCGCATAAATAAGATGCGTCTTGTGTAGATAGTAGCCCCTGAGACTCTGTGCGTTGTCGAAAGTGACGGTGCACAGAGGATCATAATCCCAGGTCTAAAATGCCGCCTTTGTATGTAGGTGGCGAAGTGTCCGGAATCCAGCCGGACTGATGAATTTGTCGAGCTAAAGCGGCAACTTGACGTGGCAGATGCCGACATCGCGCTTGTTAACAAGCGGCTTGATGAGGCACAAGGTATATAATTCCTCGGGCAGCACCTGGTAAGAGGAGCTTTATGCCAGTATCTTACAACATGTGTGCTTGACGCAGATGGTGCGGCCGCCGTGGAGAGTCTTCGGGCGGAACTTGCCTGAGCCAAGGAACAAGCCAGGAAAAGTGATGCGGCTGCCGAGAAGGCCCTTGAAGAGCTGAGAGCCGAACAGGCTGCTCACTGCCGAAGCAAGAAAGAGTTGGCCGAGATGGCCGTGAAGCTAAAGAGCGCTGCTGATCGTTGCAAGCTTCTTGAAAAAGAAGACCGGGCGGGACAGATGGACTTAGAGAAGGCCGTTGCCGATGCCAAGGATGCTCGCTCTGCGATGAGAGCTGCGAAGGAGGAGCTGCGTCAGGCTGGAGAGATCGCAGCTGGAAAGCCCTTTATGCTGCGGAGGAAGTTTTGTGATCCTGAGCATGCTCCATTGGACCGGTTGTGGAGTACGACAGACACCTATCTGGATTTGGCAGCGAGCGCTGCTGATGTGACCGAACACTTTCGAGATCAAAAAGATCGCGAAGTGGAAAAGCTTTTCTGGTCGCAGTTGCACAATCCAGAGCGTCCACTGTCAGTGGCCGATCGTCTGGCCGAATGGGCCGAACTGAATAGGTTGTCCGGACTCGCCATGAAGTGCGTCATGAGTCACCTGTGGCCGGGGAGATCGGAGCCGAAGAGTTATTTCAGCTTGGTGCAGTAGTTCCTTGGTGCGGTGCCGTGTATTAATGCAATTAAGAGGTCAGCATGCATAGAGGGTGCGCGGATGGCTCTTACCCGTGTCAAGACACACTGGGCGGACATGGAGACCACCGCTGTTGCATCCCGAGATTCGGACAGAAGCCGAGTACCTGCCGAGCACTATTTTCAGGAAGTTCTGCAAGGCGCTCTTGTAATAGAGACGCAGTGCTCGAAGGATGTTATGTTCGAATAGCATGTGCGATTTTAAAATGGTATTTTGATAAATTGTAGGAACTTTTTATACTTGTGCCTGCAAGTATTGTAACACCTCCTGTGCGGCCATTTAAAATATATAAAATCTGAAAGATGGCAGTCGTCGGCTTCAGCCCCCACGCAGATAATGCGGGGATGTTCGCAAAAGGCACATTTTCACACTTGATCCAACGTCTTGGTCCTACAAAGAAGGTGATAGCGCAGCGAACTAGGCAATCGGACTATAATGCTTTATCACTTTCACTTGGCCATAGGAGCTTGACAGTGGGACTACTTAGATAGCCCCTGGTGGTGACTGCGCTCGCCCGAATTCAGGGCGCGTATGTGCCTGGCCGGGAAACGGCCCTTCGTTAATGCGGAAGAATCCTATAGATTCCAGAGAGTCATCGAGTGGTTGACCAGTCTCACGCTATATCATGACAGTCAGTTTTCGGCTTTCTCTACTGAGGTGCTCGCCTGGCCGAACCGGGGCACAATCGCAGTAGTTCTCCTGGTGCCGCCTTAGCCGATAGAGCGGAACGTAAGGCAGCCGAACACAGGAGCCGGGCAACCCAACATTTGACCAAAGACATGATTCGGAGCTGATGCATATAAGGCCAAACTCGCGACGCCGAACACTCCCTAAGGTATTCGGTCTTTATGAGGGCGGGCGAGACAACGCCCTTAGGTATAAGCCCCTAGTGTCTAGGTACGCGCAAAAATTCTGACGTGGCCACATGCCAAGACGCCAGCCTCCTCCTTGGTTATACTAGAGAGGACCAGGGGATGTGTATCAACAAGAGACAGTAAAAAAGGTTTACGCAGGGTCTTAATCTGAAAAGAATCCTTGGGACGGGTCCCTGCTGCACGTCTGCACCTGTGTCTCCGTTGTGCCGTATCCTGGACGAGCGCAGCACGATATTCATCTGTAAAAGAGAGGAACTAAGTTGAAAAAAAAAGTCATGCCGAACAAAAGTTATATTAAATAAACAAAGTATAAATTAAGATAGGTAAAATTGAGCTTTATTGTCTCTTATTTTATATGTGCGGAGCCCCTAGAGCAGGGTATACGTCCACTAAGCCTTTATCAATGATATTTTTGTGCCGGACTCGTCTAGCCGTGTCCGTGGTCTTAATGACCTGTTTAGATGTTTGGGCTGGTGAAGCCATTTTATTGTGGGGCTGTTAAGGCGGCCGCACAATCCTCCACTCGGGGGAGGCGCACTCAATGCTTCCCCTTCAAAGAGATGATGCCTCGTGGACCGGGCATCTTAAGCGCAAGAGATGCATAATGCGGTATTGCGTTAAAGCGGACGAAAGCTTCGCGTCCCAGCAGTGCTTGATAGCGACTTGAGAATGGGACAATGTGGAAAGTTAGCTTTTCACGACGGAAGTTATCGGTGGAGCCGAATATAACTTCGAGCCGGAGAAAACCCATGCAATAGGTGTCCGGACCTGGCGTTACCCCTTGAAAGGAGGTTTTGCTGTGGCGAATTCTTGTTGGGTCTATCCCCATGTGGCGGATTGTGTCCTGATATATCAGGTTTAGACCACTGCCGCCGTCCATCAAGACATTTGTAAACTGGAGTCCGTCAATTATTGGATCGAGTACCAAGGCAGTCCAGCCTGTGTTCCTGATACTTCTAGAATAATCCAGATGATCGAAGATGATTGGTTTTGACAACCAGTGGCGAGACTCCTTTGGGATAGGCCGTATGGTGCGTACCTTTATGGGTGCCGCGCGTTTTGTTATGTGAAGTAAGTTTACTGTTTTTACTTCTTGTGGAAAATTCTTTTGTTTCCTGGTGCTCTGCTTTTGGGGTTCGTCATCGTCTTCGCTTGGTGTGTCGAGCCCCTTGTGTTCGGCGTTGAGTCTGTCGGATTGTTTGAAGACCCAACAATCTATGTAGGTGTGGTTAGTAGGCTTCCCGAGAGTACTGTGTATTTGACATATCATGTCCAAGATTTTGTTTAGGTTGGAGAGCTCATCTCTGTTATCCTGGAGGGGCGGCTTTTTCTGATTCTGCTGTGAGCTTTTGAATCCGGCATTTACTGTCGTGCTCTTCGGACTGTTTTCCTTAGTCCGGCGATGATCCTTGTTGTGTCGCAGTTTTCCATTTCCATCCCTAGTTTCGGATGTACTTGGGTCGCTGGTGCTACATCTTGCCAACCAGCTGTCCTCTCCTGCACAAAAGCTGGTCATGAGGCTTGTTAATGCAGCCATTATTCTTGGCTTTTCTTGGCCGAGGTGTCTGACGAGCCATTCGTCTCGAACGTTATGCCTAAAAGCTGCTAGGGCTTCGGCATCCGGACAGTCGACTATCTGGTTCTTTTTAGTAAGAAATCTGTTCCAGAATTGTCGAGCTGACTCTCCGGGCTGTTGAGTTATGTGACTAAGACCGTCTGCATCCAGAGGGCGGACATATGTCCCTTGAAAATTTAATCGGAAAGCATCCTCGAGCTCTTCCCAACTTCCAATTGTGTTTTCGGGAAGGCCTTTAAGCCAATGCCGGGCTGGCCCTTTAAGCTTGAGGGGTAAGTATTTGATGGCGTGGAGGTCATCTCCTCTAGCCATATGTATGTGGAGGATATAATCCTCGATCCAGACTCCAGGGTCTGTTGTTCCGTTGTATGCCTCTATGTTTACGGGTTTGAATCCCGCTGGAAATTCATAATCCAGGACCTCATCGGTGAAACATAGGGGGGGTGCGGCGCCCCTGTATTTGGGTGTGCCGTGATGTTCGGATACTGGCTTTGTTGCATTACTTACGAGAGCTTGCTTTCTTGGCCCATAAATGGATCTGGCTGGGCCATCTTTTTGATGTGAATCCTTGAGTGGGTCGCATGCCGGCTTAAGTGCGGCGCCGCTTGCCGCTTTATGCTGGCCATGGGGTCGTCTATCCGACCGGGTGGCTTTCTTACTTTTTGAATGCAAGGGCTCTAAGGCCTCTTCGTCGAATTCGGGCAGTAGCTTTCGCTTCAGATAGCCTTTAGTGTGGCGACTGCCGCCGTATTTGTCTGCGGTATTGATTACTTTACTCCATCTGATTCTGAGTGCATCTTCCGCAGTTTTTAGCTTCCGCTTCTGCTTTTTCAGGCTGCATGCGGTTGCAACAAGCCTTTTGTGGAGGTTCTTCTGCTCCGGGGGCGGGTTGTTCAGTTTCTTTATCCAAGTTGCCCTATTATGACGGTTGCTCTAAGGCATGCAGGTCGTCTGCCGGCTCATCCTGCTCTATGGCTGGGTTTGTATCGAGGCGGGGCTTAGAGCGGCGTTTACGCCGCCGCTTTGATTGTTTTTCGAGAGATCGATCCCTCGTTGCCTCCCCGAGTTCCTCGTTGTCGCTTCCTTTAGGTGCATCCACCATGCACACATCATGAGATGAGGTGGCTGTCCAATGCCCTATAGGTGTTGGTTCATATGCGTCTCCTGCATCGTCGTCCATACCGTCGATGTCTTCGGAGTCGAAATTGAGCACGTCGTTTAAATTATCGATGGTGGCTACCAAATGGGTGGTGGGTGGGTTTTGAATTTCTTCATCGTCCGTATCCCAACCTTGCTGACCGTAGTCCGGCCAGGGCTCTCCTGATGAAGAGAGAGACTTTAGTGACTTCAGAATATCGCCAAAGGGCGAGTGCTGAAAGATGTCCACGGCGGTGAACTCCATGATCGGCGCCCAATCGGATTCGATCGGCAGGCGCGCGGAGGGCTCGGAGTCCGGAGAGGAATCCGGCCCCTCGGAGTCACGGGCCTTGCGGAGTGCGGGGCTGGTGTTCGGCTCGATCGCCTTTGAGATCGCAGCCCCCGAGGTGGCGTCCAACCACTCATCCTCGATCGGCGCAGTAGGCTCCGAATTAAGGGTCGGAACCGATGTGTGTGCGGCCTCCGGGACACTGTTTGGCGGCAGAGCTAGATCATGCCCATCGAGACAGTGCGGCGCGCTCGGTTGTGGCTCGAATCCGTCGAAGATCAAGTCCCCGCGGATGTCAGCCGTGTAGTTTAAACTTCCAAATCTGACCTGATGGCCAGTGGCGTAGCTTTCGATCTGCTCCAGGTGGCCAAGCGAATCGGCCTGCAGCGCGAAGTCGCCGAAGACAAAGATCTGTCCGGGGAGAAAAGTCTCACCCTGGACTGCATTGTTGTTGATGATCGAAGGAGCCATCGGGCCTAAAAGCGACGACACAGAGGAACTCTCAATGAAAGCACCAATGTCGGTGTCAAAACCGGCGGATCTCGGGTAGGGGGTACCGAACTATGCGTCTAGGCGGATGGTAACAAGAGACAAGGGACACGAAGTTTTACCCAGGTTCGGGCCCTCTTGATGGAGGTAAAACCCTACGTCCTACTTGATTAATATTGATGATATGGGTAGTACAAGAGTAGATCTACCACGAGATCAAGGAGGCTAAACCCTAGAAGCTAGCCTATGGTATGATTGTTGTATGTTCTGTTGTCCTACGGACTAAAACCCTCCGGTTTATATAGACACCGGAGAGGGTTAGGGTTACACAAAGTCGGTTACAATGGTAGGAGATCTGAATATCTGCATCACCAAGCTTGCCTTCCACGCCAAGGAAAGTCCCATCTGGACACGGGACGAAGTCTTCAATCTTGTATCTTCATAGTCCAAGAGTCCGGCTGAAGGTATAGTCCGGCTATCCGGACACCCCCTAATCCAGGACTCCCTCAATAGGGCACCATCTAAATCCGTTGAGATGACGCGATATGAACTATGGTTTGGCAAGAAACCTAAGCTGTCGTTTCCTAAAGTTTGAGGTTGCGATGCTTATGTAAAAAAAACTTCAACCTGATAAGCTCGAACCCAAATCGGAGAAATGTGTCTTCATAGGATACCCAAAGGAGACTGTTGGGTACACCTTCTATCACAGATCCGAAGGCAAGATATTTGTTGCTAAGAATGGATCCTTTCTAGAGAAGGAGTTTCTCTCGAAAGAAGTGAGTGGGAGGAAAGTAGAACTTAATGAGGCAATTGTACCTTCTCCCGAATTGGAAAGTAGTACATCACAGAAATCAGTTCCAGTGATTCCTACACCAATCAGT
Organism: Triticum aestivum; assembly: GCF_018294505.1. Classification (NCBI taxonomy): domain Eukaryota; kingdom Viridiplantae; phylum Streptophyta; class Magnoliopsida; order Poales; family Poaceae; genus Triticum; species Triticum aestivum. The sequence continues at coordinate 568,665 of NC_057806.1, forward strand.
GAGGAAGCTAATGATGATGATCATGAAACTTCAGATCAAGTTACTACTAAACCTCGTAGGTCAACCAGAGTACGGTCCGCACCAGAGTGGTACGGTAATCCTATTCTGGAGGTCATGTTACATGACCATCATGAACCTACGAACTATGAGGAAGCGATGATGAGCCCAGATTCCGCGAAATGGCTTGAGGCCATGAAATCTGAGATGGGATCCATGTATGAGAACAAAGTGTGGACTTTGGTTGACTTGCCCGATGATCGGCAAGCCATAGAAAATAAATGGATCTTCGAGAAGAAGACTGACGCTAACGGTAATGTTACTGTCTACAAAGCTCGACTTGTTGCGAAAGGTTTTTGACAAGTTCAAGGAGTTGATTACGATGAGAACTTCTCACCCGTAGCGATGCTTAAGTCTGTCCGAATCATGTTAGCAATTGCCGCATTTTATGTTTATGAAATTTGGCAAATGGATGTCAAAACTGCATTCATTAATGGATATCTTAAAAAAGAGTTGCATATGATGCAACCAGAAGGTTTTGTCGATCCTAAAGGTGCTAACAAAGTGTGCAAGCTCCAGCGATCCATTTATGGACTGGTGCAAGCCTCTCGGAGTTGGAATATACGCTTTGATAGTGTGATCAAAGCATATGGTTTTATACAGACTTTTGGAGAAGCCTGTATTTACAAGAAAGTGAGTGGGAGCTCTGTAGCATTTCTAATATTATATGTGGATGACATCTTATTGATTGGAAATAATACAGAATTTCTGGATAGCATAAAAGGATACTTGAAAAAGAATTTTTCAATGAAAGACCTCGGTGAATCTGCTTACATATTGGGCATTAAGATCTATAGAGATAGATCAAGACGCTTAATTGGACTTTCACAAAGCACATACCTTGATAAAGTTTTAAAGAAGTTCAAAATGGATCACTCAAACAAAGGGTTCTTGCCTGTGTTACAAGGTGTGAAATTGAGTCAGACTCAATGCCCGTCCACTGCAGAAGATAGAGAGAAAATGAAGGTCATTCCCTATGACTCGGCCATAGGTTCTATCATGTATGCAATGTTGTGTACCAGACCTGATGTGTGCCTTGCTATAAGTTTAGCAGGGAGGTACCAAAGTAATCCATGAGTGGATCACTGGACAACGGTCAAGAACATCCTGAAATACCTGAAAAGGACTAAGGATATGTGTCGGTGTCAAAACCGGCGGATCTCGGGTAGGGGGTCCCGAACTGTGCGCCTAGGCCGGATGGTAACAGGAGACAAGGGACACGATGTTTTTACCCAGGTTCGGGCCCTCTCGATGGAGGTAAAACCCTACTCCTGCTTGATTAATATTGATGATATGGGTAGTACAAGAGTAGATCTACCACGAGATCAAAGAGGCTAAACCCTAGAAGCTAGCCTATGGTATGATTGTTGTATGATGAAGTTGTCCTACGGACTAAAACCCTCCGGTTTATATAGACACCGGATAGGGTTAGGGTTACACAAAGTCGGTTACAATGGTAGGAGATCTTGAATATCCGCATCGCCAAGCTTGCCTTCCACGCCAAGGAAAGTCCCATCCGGACACGGGACGAAGTCTTCAATCTTGTATCTTCATAGTCCTGGAGTCCGGCTGAAGGTATAGTCCGGCTATCCGAACACCCCCTAATCCAGGACTCCCTCAGTAGCCCCCGAACCAGGCTTCAATGACGATGGGTCCGGCGCGCAGATTGTCTTCGGCATTGCAAGGCGGGTTCTTCTCCAAATTCTGTGTACCTGTTGGAATAATGTCCGATTTTTATAATGTAGCGCTCCTTGGCTTCTACGCCCAATAATGGCCGTCTTCCACGTGTCAAACGAATGCAAAAAGCTGGGGCGTTTTTACATCCACACCCCTAGCCGCATAAACGAGCCACCTATTTAATGGGATGGGGATTCAGATCCAAACCACACCTTCTCCTCTCCGCGAGTAATCATTAGAGCGCCTCCAGCAAAGGTCCATTCCAACATGGCCAGCCATCGCAGCTCCTCCTCTCGCCCTTCCAGTCCTAAACCTGGAGACTGGGAGAGTTGCTCCATCCCGCACAGCGAGTTAGTGTCGCTTCAGGCCAAGGGATTTCTCCCTCAGGCCTATATGGTCCCGGTCCGAGCCGGACTCGCCACCTATAATGGCGGAAAACAAACGGAGAGCACCCCCAATCCCTCCAAAGGAGAGCGGGTGTGCCTCGTCCCTTATCTAATAAGGGGACTGGGATTTCCAATTCATCCATTTCTCCGTGGGCTTCTGGAGTTCTACGGCCTCCAGCTGCACAATCTCACGCCCGCCTCTATATTGCATATCGCGGGCTTCGTCGCCCTTTGCGAGCTATTTTTTGGTGTTGAGGCTCATTTTGCACTGTGGAAGAGGATATTCTGCCTGGTGCCCCGTTCTCAAGAGGGGTCTATATATCAAGTGGGCGGAGCCGAAGTGTGGCGCATCGCCGGGACCGGATACCTATCCGGAACCCCAAAGAAGGCGTCTGAGGACTGGCCCTCGGAATGGTTTTATATAGATGACGTCCCGCTACCGGACCCTATCCGGGTCGGCCTCCCCGAGTTCAACAGTGCTCCATTAAGGAAACACTTAAGCTGGCATCCGCGGAGCTCTCAGAGAGAAAGTGACAGGGACGTCCTTTACCTGATGGGCCGGATAAGACTATTGGCTCATTCCGGACTAACCATGATCGGAGTCATGGTCGCATGCATTATGTGGGGGGTGCAGCCGCTTCAATACAGAGGCCACCCCATGTGGGATTTTAACGGGGAGGATGACGCCACCCGTTACGGTCGTAAGGGGCCAGCCTCAGCTGCCGCTCTAGTAAAGATCTTGTCCTCTTTGTACAAGGGAGAAGAGGAGGAATTCCTTCGCGTCAACCCGCAGGGCGGATTTACTATGTACAATCCTCCGAGTTGGGTAAGTGGACAATTGTGCTTGCCCGTTCGTTTTATATTCCCATGATTAAATATGTAGTCTAACGACTTCGATGCAGGGACTGCGTCAGGAGGTAAAGGATATAAACAGCTGTCCTCCACAGCCCGAGGATCCAGAACAGTCCCTCGATCCGGACTCCGAAGAGGATCCGGACATATCGGTGGAGCTTATTGACGGGGTGTTTCATCAGCTAAGCAAGGACAATACCTTGGTGGCCATTACGGCTGATTACCCAGGGTTAATCCCGGCCTCCCAGGTGACAGAGACCGGAGACTCATTCCCTTGAGAAGGATTCCATTCTCACGTATTTCGGTTTTTCTGACGACAACCATGTTTTGCAGGGGAGATTTCCGAGGCGGGAGGCCGAACCTGCGGCGGCTAGCCAACGAGGGGCCGCAGGGCCCCGTGGGGTAAAAAGGAATGTGGTCCGGACTGAGATGCCGGCGCAAAGGTATAGCGCACCCTCTTTTTCCCTGGTGTTATTCCTTCAGGGCATATTAATGTTTATGCTATCTTCAGAACGAAGAGACCTCGCCGGACTACATCCGGGGAGGTTGCCAATCGCGCCTCCACCAGCCAGGCTCCAACGCCTGGCCCGGAAGCGGAGGCGAGCACAAGGCGCGCACCGGACGCTCCTCCGATAGATGATGCGGACAGGCTGTCTGCCACCAATTCTGAGGTGGAGAGTGCCATGAACCACAGGCGTCGCCGGACAGTTCTTCGCGACGCTTGTTTCTCCCAAGAGGCATTAGATGCCTTCAATTCGGGAGATGCGTACCTCCGTGCCGCTCAAAATGGTTTAGCCAGAGCTACGGAGTAGTATGTAAAAGACATACGGGTAAGAAAATTTTGGTAAATATAGATATACCAGTAGCCCCCGAGACTTGAAATAGTTAGAGTAACTGATTTAAGGATCATTTGTTATGTAGGTTCTTACAGAGAAGTACCGTACTGTCCCAGGAGCTGGAAGAGCGCAAAGCCCAACTGGAGGCCGCACTAGCCGCGGCAGGGGAACCCAAAGAGACCCCCTCTGGTAAGATACACTTCAAAAGATTAGTATTTTGCGGCGTGGGTGCAAATCTGACAAATCATATTCAGATGGCACCGGACTCGATCCGGAGAGGCAACAACTCTTGCGCCGGCTAAAGGCCGGTGAGGTATGCTGACAAGGGTGAGGCAGGAGAAGAATGATCTTCAGGATGCCAACACCAAGCTGGACGTTGAACTTAAAGATGTTCGTGGCCAGCTGTCAGACTCCACTAAGGAGAATCAGCGGCTTCGACGCGGCATATTTAGTAAGTGCTTAAGCGAATCTTTTGAAAAAAAGTTCGGCGAGGAAGTCGACTAACAGAGTAATGTCTGTAGGTATGCTAACAGGTCGTCCTGCAGAGGAGATGCCTGGTTCAATGGGTGACCTTCTTCCCGAGCTCTCGCAACTGCACGAGCGAGCTCGGCAGGCGATGCAGGGTGTTGCCCAAGCCTTATGGCCATCCTTCCCCAGGCTCGAGGGCCTTGGAGAGCTTGCGGAGAAGTTGAAGGGAGCGCGGCGGCGCTTCCGGTTGTGGAAGATTTCGGCCTACGGCCAAGGCGCAAGGGAGGCCTGGGCCATGGTGAAGACACGGTACACCAAGGCTGACCCAAACCACATGGCCGAGGTCGGACCTATGGGGCCTAATGGGGAGGAGATCCCTGTAAGCTTAGCATACGGCCAAGTAGAATTGGCCGGAAAGTATTCCCAGCAGGACTGTAAATTAGGCATCGCCTGTTAGATGGTATAGAAGAGGAATACAAACAGTCAAAGTGACTATGTAATTTTTAATTGACATGTGTAATGCCTTCTAGCCGGATTGTAGATCATTTGTCATTGTCGACCTTTTCACTTCGACCTCGAGACCTGACGGTCCGGAGTGTGTCCGAATACCCTATCGGTTAAGTATGAACCGGGTTATGCATGGAGACCAGGCGTAGGGGTCATTAGTGCTTTATCAGACAAGTGTCCAACTAGTTATGTTATATTACATGGTTAGTAAGAAACATCTTCCAGAGAGAATAGTTCCGTTAGGGGTTCCTTTCTCTAGGAGGCATGCCCTAAAGTGCATGTCCGGACTGCAAATGCAGGAAAATCATCTGGGGCATGTATATAAATAAGTAAAAAAGGTCATCTTTTAGTTCACCGACCGAGTATTCCCTTAAGAACGCTAGCTTTCGGCTTCACCCAGTCTGAGGTACACATCCGGCTGACCCGGCAGTAACAATCGCAGAGGTGCTCCCTTTACCGCCTAGCCGAACAATCGGGAACATAGGGGTAAGCACAGGAGCCAGGCAACCCAGCTTGGCCAAAACTTAAGTCATATCGATGCATATAATGGTGAAGAAAAAGGTACATGCGGAAGTTTGACGCATGTGTTGGGCGTGAAGCCCGTATAAATAAGCTTCTGTTTAAAGAAGCCCCCAGGTTTAATGAGCGTGGTAGCGCATCACTTAATGAGCCTTTAAGGGCTGTAAGAGAAAAGAGGGGAAGAAGAGAAATGTAAGACAGAAAACGTAAAAAATGGACAGAGGAAGGATACAAACACAGAGTCCGGCGCTAGGCATAGAATCTTCGGAGACGGGCGGCGTTCCATGGGTTCGGCTCGAGTCGGTTATCCGACGCATCTTGCAGGCGGTACGCTCCACCAGTCAGGACTTGGTCGATTATGAAGGGACCTTCCCACTTGGACTTGAGTTTGTCCTTTTTCTTATCCGGCAGGCGTAGAACTAGTTCGCCAACATTGTAATTTTTGGCCCGTACTTCTCTGCTTTGATATCTTCGAGCCTGCTGTTGATAAAATGCGGAACGGGATTTTGCCACGTCATGCTCCTCCTCCAAGGCGTCCAAGTTGTCCTGCCGATCAAGCTCGGCTTCTCTTTCTTTGTACATGCGCACTCGAGGTGAGTCATGAATTATGTCGCAAGGCAGAACTGCCTCTGCGCCGTACACCATAAAGAATGGTGTGTATCCGGTGGTGCGATTCAGCGTGGTCTGCAGCCCCCAGAGTACGGAGTCGAGCTCCTCTACCCAGTGCGTGTTAGATTCCTTGATGGACCGCACTAGTCTGGGTTTAATGCCGCTCATGATAAGACCATTTGCACATTCGACCTGGCCGTTAGTTTGTGGGTGATAGACGGAAGCATAGTCGAGCTTGATGCCCCTGTTTTTGCACCAGAGTTTTACCTCATCGGCGGTGAAGTTTGTGCCGTTATCAGTGATGATGCTATGGGGGACGCCGTAACAGTGTACAACCCCGGATATGAAGTCTATCACAGGTCCGGATTCGGCCGTCTTAACAGGCTTGGCTTCTATCCATTTGGTGAACTTATCTACCATGACCAGTAAGTATTTTTTCTTGTGGGTTCCGCCTTTAAGGGGTCCAACCATGTCAAGCCCCCAGACCGCGAAAGGCCAAGTGATGGGGATAGTTCGGAGGGCGGTGGGTGGCATATGGCTTTGGTTTGCAAAAAGCTGGCAACCGACGCATCGTTGGACCAAGTCCTGAGCGTCTGCTCAGGCCGTAGGCCAGTAAAAGCCCGTACGGAAAGCCTTGCTTACAAGGGACCGAGCTGCAGCGTGGTGGCCGCCGAGTCCGGCATGAATTTCAGCCAGCAGGTTCCGCCCTTCCTCTTTGGATATGCACCTTTGAAAGACTCCGGTAGTGCTTTTCTTATAAAGCTCTCCCTCGTGGACTTTATAGGCTTTAGATCGCCGCACTATGCAGCGTGACTCGTTTTGGTCCTTTGGGAGTTCCTGCCTAGTAAGGTAGGCTAGGAACAGTTCTGTCCACGGGGCGATGACCGCCATTATTACATGGGCTGAAGGTGTAATTTCGGTGGCAGAGCCTCCAATTATGTCAGATTATTCGGCGTCGAGTGGTGCGGTTAGGTCCGGGCTGTTATCTGCGGGTTCCCCCTCCCATGCTACGGATGGCTTAAACAGTCTGTCTAAAAAGATGTTGGGGGGCTGCATCACGTTTTGCTCCAATGCGTGCTAGGACATCCGCTGCCTGATTGTTTTCTCGGGCTATATGATGAAACTCCAACCCTTCGAACCGAGCTGACATTTTTAGGACGGCGTTGCGGTAAGCTGCCATTTTTGGATCCTAAGTCTCCGTTTATTTGTGATATCTCGAGGTTCGAATCCCCGCGTACCTCTAGGTGTTGAATGCCCATGGATACTGCCATCTGGAGACCATGTAGGAGGGCCTCATATTCGGCTGCATTGTTGGAGTCCGTGTACATGATCTGGAGCACATATTGAACTGTGTCTCCTGTGGGGGACGTCAGGACGACGCCAGCGCCTAGTCCGGCCAACATTTTGGAGCCGTCGAAATGCATGATCCAGTTTGAATATGTGCCATACTCTTTAGGGAGCTCGGCCTCCGTCCATTCTGCGACGAAGTCGGCCAAAACTTGCGATTTAATAGCTCGCCGTGGCTTATAGGTTCTATCAAACGGGAGGAGCTCGATGGCCCATTTTGCGATCCGGCCCGTTGCATCGCGGTTGTTGATAATATCGTTGAGTGGTACTTCTGAGGCTACTGTTATGGAACACTCTTGAAAGTAGTGTAGTAGCTTCCGGGATGCCATGAATACCACGTATGCAATCTTTTGATAATGCGGGTACCGTGATTTGCATGGAGTGAGGACAGTGGACACGTAGTAGACCGGCCTTTGAAGGGGGAATTTTTGTCCGTCCGTTTCCCGCTCGACGACGAGCACTGCGCTGACAACTTGATGGGTTGCTGCAATGTACAATAGCATTGGTTCGCCGATGTTTGGCGTGGCCAGGACTGGGTTTGTTGCCAATATGGATTTTATTTCATTGAGTCCGGCCGTGGCAGCATCCGTCCACTCGAAGTGTTCGGTGCGCCGAAGGAGGCGATAGAGGGGTAGTGCCTTTTCTCCCAAGTGGGAGATAAAGCGGCTTAGAGCCACCACGCATCCGGTTAAATTTTGTATTTGTTTGAGGTCCTTTGGGATATCCAATTGCGACAAGGCTCGGATCTTGGCTGGATTTGCTTCAATTCCTCTACCGGATACAATGAAGCCCAAGAGCTTTCCGGCTGGAACGTCGAAAACGCATTTTTCCGGGTTGAGCTTGATGTCGTATTTTCGGAGGTTATCGAATGTTAGCCTCAAGTCGTCTACTAGAGATTCGACATGTTTTGTTTTGACGACCACGTCATCCACTTACGCCTCCACTGTCTTGCCGATCTGGTTTGCCAGACATGTCTGAATCATGCGCTGATATGTTGCGCCGGCGTTTTTCAGCCCGAAGGGCATTGTGTTGAAGCAGAATGGGCCGTATGGTGTGATAAATGCCATTGCGGCTTGGTCTGATTCTGCCATCTTGATTTGATGGTAACCGGAGTATGCGTCGAGGAAACACAACGAATCGTGTCCTGCGGTGGCATCGATAATTTGATCGATACGGGGGAGGGGGAAGGGATCCTTTGGGCAAGCCTTGTTAAGGTCTTTAAAATCGACACACAGGCGCCAGGATTTGTCCTTCTTTGGTACCATCACCAGGTTTGCTAGCCAGTCCGGATGTTTTATGTCTCTAATGAATCCGGCCTCCAATAGCTTGGCTAGCTCCTCTCCCATAGCCTGTCTCTTGGGTTCGGAAAAACGCCGAAGGGCTTGTTTGACAGGTTTGAATCCTTTTAGGATATTTAAGCTGTGTCCGGCTAGCCTGCGTGGGATTCCTGGCATATCTGAAGGGTGCCAGGCGAAGATGTCCCAATTTTCACGTAGAAATTCTCGCAGTGCGGCGTCCGTATCAGGGTTTAATCGTGCCCCGATGGAAGCTGTTTTATTGGGGTCTGTTGGATGGACCTGGAATTTGACTATTTCGTCTGCTGGCTTAAAGGATGTGGACTTGGATCTCTTGTCGAGTATCACATCATCCCTGTTAACTGTGGAGCACAGCGCAGTCAGTTCCTCAGCCGCTAAGGCTTCGGATAGTGCCTCAAGGGCCAATGCGGCTGTCTTATTTTTGGCGCGGAGTGCTATGTCCGGATCACTAGCGAGAGTGATAATTCCGTTCGGCCCGGGAATCTTGAGCTTCATATACCCGTAATGGGGTATTGCTTGGAAGATTGCAAATGCTTCCTGCCCTAGTAGGGCATGATATCCGCTACTGAACGGGACCACCTGAAACATGACCTCTTCGGACCTGTAATTATCCGGCATGCCGAACACCACATCTAGTGTGATTTTTCCTGTGTAGCGCGCTTCCTGACTGGGGATTATTCCTCTAAAGGTTGTGCTGCTTCGCTCAACGCGGCTCCAGTCTAATCCAATTTTTTGAAGGGTTTCCTCATAAATGAGGTTCAATCCGCTGCCTCCATCCATGAGTACCTTGGTGAGGTGAAAGCCGTCCACTATTGGACTGAGGACCAATGAGGCTGGTGCTCGGGCTGTTCGGAATTTAGGTTCATCACTTGCGTTGAAGGTAATAGCTGTGTCGCTCCATGGGTTTATTATTGCTACTTGATAGACTTCGGCAAGGCTGCGGAGTGTTCTTTTTCGCATATTATTTGATGCGAAGGTCTCAAAGACTGTGAGAACGGTACTGGTGTTCCCGGGGTGGTTTTCTGTGGCCTCCAAAATTAAGAGGTCCTCACCAATTTTGGCCACCTGCCGGAGTATCCAACATGCTCTAAGGCTGTGAGTTGGTGTGGCGTCCTCTGTACTATGAATTTTACAGGGTCCATCAAGCCATCTTTCCAGTACGGTTCCATGCTCTGTAGAGGGTTTTGGTTTTTTGGTGTTTAACTCGGGTGTCTTACGATGATGCACCCTCTTAGTTCGGACGGGATTGCTATTCAGGGCCGGATTATCCTAAAATTTTATTTCGGTTTTCCAGGCACTTTCCATCGCATAGTACTTTTGTACTATAGACGCCAAGTCAGTGAAGCGTGTAATATCATGGCGACTTATGGCGTTAAGGATTCCCTTGTCCGTGCAATTACTGCGGAAGATTGATATTGCGTCTCCCTCGCGGCAATCCTTTATCCTGTTCATAACCAGGAGGAATTTGGCCCAGTAATGATGTACTATTTCCTCGGGCTTTTGCCTGATTTGGGAAAGATCGCTTATGTTTGGTCGGGCGGGTGGCGTTGAATCTGAAACCTCACCCAATCTAAGATTCAGAGGCCGAAGAGCTTCCGAACTCTGAGGTTCGGATTCTTGGATGTTGTCCAATGAGTCTAGCCCATTGCCTGATTCTAAGCTCAGGTCTTGAGTTACATCCTCCCCTCCACGGGTATCCAGCTTGGAGGGGTCGGGAATTTGGACGTAGCTAGTCCTTAAAATAGATGAAGGGTCGCCACACTGCGCCTCTACCACGGCGACGTGGTGGGTGACCTGGGGAGAGTTAATTGCTCATGGATCGGGTTTAAGCCCAACCTGGTTGTAATCCGTGGCGACCCCCAGGGCGGCAATGCGATCCAAGAGCTCGTTTACGGAAGAGAGCTCCATTGGATCTAGCTGCTCAACAAGTTCCGAGCTGACGTGAAGGTTGCTTTTGATGACCCGAGATGTCACTGTCGGCGCAACGGCCGAACAGGCGGTCATGAGGAAACCACCTAGCCGGAGAGTTTGGCCAACAGCCAAGGCTCCCTTAGCGACGGCGCTGTCTTTAAAGACGGGAGGAGGCATCCTTCCTGATTGCGACGGCATAGTGGAACTCTCAATGAAAGCACCAATGTCGGTGTCAAAACTGGCGGATCTCGGGTAGGGGGTCCCGAACTGTGCGTCTAGGCTGGATGGTAACAGGAGACAAGGGACACGATGTTTTTACCCAGGTTCGGGCCCTCTCGATGGAGGTAAAACCCTACTCCTGCTTGATTAATATTGATGATATGGGTAGTACAAGAGTAGATCTACCACGAGATCAAAGAGGCTAAACCCTAGAAGCTAGCCTATGGTATGATTGTTGTATGATGAAGTTGTCCTACGGACTAAAACCCTCCGGTTTATATAGACACCGGATAGGGTTAGGGTTACACAAAGTTGGTTACAATGGTAGGAGATCTTGAATATCCGCATCGCCAAGCTTGCCTTCCACGCCAAGGAAAGTCCCATCCGGACACGGGACGAAGTCTTCAATCTTGTATCTTCATAGTCCTGGAGTCCGGCTGAAGGTATAGTCCGGCTACCCGGACACCCCCTAATCCAGGACTCCCTCAATATGTTTCTCGTTTATGGAGGTGACAAAGAGCTCGTCGTAAATGGTTACGTTGATGCAAGCTTTGACACGGATCCGGATGACTCTAAGTCACAAACTGGATACGTATTTATACTGAATGGTGGAGCTGTCAGTTGGTGCAGTTGCAAGCAAAGCATCATGGCGGGATCTACGTGTGAAGCGGAGTACATAGCTGCTTCGGAAGCAGCAAATGAAGGAGTCTGGATGAAGGAGTTCATATCCGATCTAGGTGTAATACCTAGTGCATCAGGTCCAATGAAAATCTTTTGTAACAATACTGGAGCAATAGCCTTGGCGAAGGAATCCAGATTTCACAAGAGAACCAAACATATCAAGAGACGCTTCAATTCCATCCGCGATCAAGTCAAGGAGGGAGACATAGAGATTTGCAAAATACATACGGATCTGAATGTTGCAGACCCGTTGACTAAGCCTCTTCCACGAGCAAAACATGATCAGCACCAAGACTCCATGGGTGCTAGAATCATTATTATGTAATCTAGATTATTGACTCTAGTGCAAGTGGGAGACTAAATAAAATATGCCCTGGAGGCAATAATAAATTTGTTAATTATATTTCCTTATATCATGATAAATGTTTATTATTCATGCTAGAATTGTATTAACCGAAACTTAGTACATGTGTGAATACATAGACAAAACAGATTGTCCGTAGTATGCCACTACTTGACTAGCTCGTTAATCAAAGATGGTTAAGTTTCCTGACCATAGACATGTGTTGTCATTTGATGAATGGGATCACATCATTAGAGAATGATGTGATGGACAAGACCCATCCGTTAGCTTAGCATTATGATCATTTAGTTTTATTGCTATTGCTTTCTTCATGACTTATAGATGTTCCTCTGACTATGAGATTATGCAACTCCCGAATACCGGAGGAACACCTTGTGTGCTATTGCTACCTCTTGAGCTTGCGTTGGTTTTCCCCCGAAGAGGAGAGGATGATGCAGCAAAGTAGCATAAGTATTTCCCTCAGTTTTTGAGAACCAATGTATCAATTCAGTAGGAGGCCACGCTCAAGTCCCTCGTACCTGCACAAAACGATAGCTACTCGCAACCAACGTGATTAGGGGTTGTTAATCCCTTCACGATCACTTACGAGAGTGAGATCTGATAGATAGTATTTTTGGTATTTCTGATATAGAGATGCAAAGTGAAAAGTAAAAGGCAAAGCAAAAAGCAAAGCAAAAGTAAAGTAATGGAGATTGATATGATGAGAATAGACCCGGGGGCCATAGGTTTCACTAGTGGCTTCTCTCAAGAGCATAAGTATTCTACGGTGGGTGAACAAATTACTGTTGAGCAGTTGACAGAATTGAGCATAGTTATGAGAATATCTAGGCATGATCATGTATATAGGCATCACGTCCGTGACAAGTAGACCGAAACGATTCTGCATCTACTACTATTACTCCACTCATCGACCGCTATCCAGCATGCATCTAGAGTATTAAATTAAGAACAGAGTAACGCTTTAAGCAAGATGACATGATGTAGAGAGATAAATTCATGCAATATGAAATAAACCCCATCTTGTTATCCTCGATGGCAACGATACAATACGTGCCTTGCTGCCCCTTCTGTCACTGGGAAAGGACACCGCAAGATCGAACCCAAAGCTAAGCACTTCTCCCATGGCAAGAACTACCAATCTAGTTGGCCAAACCAAACGGATAATTCGAAGAGACTTGCAAAGATAACCAATCATACATAAAAGAATTCAGAGAAGATTCAAATATTATTCATAGATAGACTTGATCATAAACCCACAATTCATCGGTCTCAACAAACACACCGCAAAAAGAAGATTACATCGAATAGATCTCCACAAGAGAGGGGGAGAACATTGTATTGAGATCCAAAAAGAGAGAAGAAGCCATCTAGCTAATAACTATGGACCCGAACGTCTGAGGTAAACTACTCACACTTCATCGGAGAGGCTATGATGATGTAGAAGCCCTCCGTGATGACGGCCCTCTCCGGCGGAGCTCCAGAACAGGCCCCAAGATGGGATCTCATGGATACAGAAAGTTGCAGCGGTGGAATTAGGTTTTTGGCTCTGTATCTGTTTGTTTGGGGGTACATAGGTATATATAGGAGGAAGAAGTACGTCGGTGGAGCTTCGGTGGGCCCATGAGGGTGGGGGGCGCGCCCCGCTACCTCGTGCCCATCTCGAAGCTTCCTTGGCGTAGGGTCCAAGTCTCCTGGGTCATATTCGGGAAGAAAATCACGTTCCAGAAAGGTTTATTCCGTTTGGACTCCGGTTGGTATTCCGTTTCTTTGAAACACTGAAATAGGCAAAAAAAAGAACAATTCTGGAGTGGGCCTCCGGTTAATAGGTTAGTCCCAAAAATAATATAAAAGTGGAAAATAAAGCCCAATATAGTCCAAAACAGTAGATAATATAGCATGGAGCAATCAAAAATTATAGATACGTTGGAGACGTATCAGGCATCCCCAAGCTTAATTCCTGCTCGTCCTCGAGTAGGTAAATGATAAAAAGAGAATTTTTGATGCGGAGTGCTACTTGGCATAATTTCAATGCAAATCTTCTTAATTGTGGTATGAATATTCAGATTCGAAAGATTCAAGACAAAAGTTGATATTGACATAAAAAATAATAATACTTCAAGCATACTAATAAACGAATTATGTCTTCTCAAAATAACATGGCCAAAGAAAGTTATCCCTACAAAATCATATAGTCTGGCTATGCTCTATCTTCACCACACAAAGTATTTAAATCATGCACAACCCCGATGACAAGCCAAGCAATTGTTTCATACTCTAATTTTCAAAAAAATTTCAATCTTCACGCAATACATGAGCGTGAGCCATGGATATAGCACTATAGGTGGAATAGAAGGGTGGTTGTGGAGAAGACAAAAGGAGGGGAAGATAGTCTCACATCAACTAGGCATATCAACGGGCTATGGAGATGCCCATCAATAGATATCAATGTGAGTGAGTAGGGATTGCCATGAAACGGATGCACTAGAGCTATAAGTATATGAAAGCTCATCAAAAGAAACTAAGTGGTTGTGCATCCAACTCGCTTGCTCACGAAGACCTAGGGCATTTTGAGGAAGCCTATCATTGGAATATACAAGCCAAGTTCTATAATGAAAAATTCCCACTAGTATATGAAAGTGACATAACGAGAGACTCTTTATCATGAAGATCATGGTGCTACTTGGAAGCACAAGTGTGGTAAAAGGATAGTAACATTGTCCCTTCTCTCTTTTTCTCTCATTTTTTTTATTTATTTGGGCCTCTCTTTTTTCGTCCGGAGTCTCATCCCGACTTATGGGGGAATAATAGTCTCCATCATTCTTTCCTCACTTGGGACAATGCTCTAAAAATGATGATCATCACACTTTTATTTTTCTTACAACTCAACAATTACAACTCGATACTTAGAACAAAGGTGACTCTATATGAATGCCTCCGGCGGTGTACCGGGATATGCAATGAATCAAGAGTGACATGTATGAAAGAATTATGAATGGTGGCTTTGCCACAAATATGATGTCAACTACATGATCATCCTAGCAATATGACATTGATGGAGCGTGTCATAATAAACGGAACGGTGGAAAGTTGCATGGCAATATATCTCGGAATGGCTATGGAAATACCATGATAGGTAGGTATGGTGGCTGTTTTGAGGAAGGTATATGGTGGGTGTATGATACCGGCGAAAGGTGCGCGGTATTAGAGAGGCTAGCAATGGTGGAAGGATGGGAAAAAGTGTGTATAATCCATGGACTCAACATTAGTCATAAAGAACTCATATACTTATTGCAAAATTCTAGAAGTTATCAAAGCAAATTATTACGCGCATGCTCCTAGGGGGATAGATTGGTAGGAAAAGACCATCGCTCGTCCCCGACCGCCACTCATAAGGAAGACAATCAATAAATAAATCATGATCCGACTTCATCACATAACAGTTCACCATACGTGCATGCTACGGGAATCACAAACTTTAACACACGTATTCTTTAAATTCACAACTACTCAACTAGCATGACTCTAATATTATCACCTCCATATCTCAAAACAATTATCAAGCTTCAATCTTTTCTTAGTATTCAACGCACTCAAAAGAAAGTTTCACAAATCTTGAATACCAAGCATATTAATATTAAGCAAACTACCATGCTATTAAGACTCTCAAAATAATCTAAGTGAAGCATGAGAGATCAATAGTTTCTTTAAAACAAATCCACCACCGTGCTCTAAAAGATCTAAGTGAAGCACATATAGCAAAATTATAACGCTCAAAAGATATAAGTGAAGCACATAGAGCAAAATTATAACGCTCAAAAGATATAAGTGAAGCACATAGAGTATTCTATCAAATTCCAATTCATGTATGGCTCTCTCAAAAGGTGTGTACATCAAGGATGATTATGGCACACTAACAAACAAAGACGCAAATAATACAAGACGCTCCAAGCAAAACACATATCATGTTGGTGAATAAAAATATAGCTCCAAGTAAATTACCGATCGAAGTGGACGAAAGAGGGGATGCCTTCCGGGGCATCCCCAAGCTTTGACTTTTTGGTGTCCTTGTATTATCTTGAGGGTGCCATGGGCATCCCCAATCTTAGGCTCTTGCCACTCCTTGTTCCATAATCCATCAAAATAATTCACCCAAAACTTGAAAACTTCACAACACAAAACTTAACAGAAAATCTCGTGAGCTCCGTTAGAGAAAGAAAACAAAAGACCACTTCAAGGTACTGTAATGAACTCCTTCTTTTTTTATATTGGTGTTAAACCTACTGTATTCCAACTTCTCTATGGATTATAAACTATTTTACTAACCATAGAATCATCAAAATAAGCAAACAACACACGAAAAACAGAATCTTTCAAAAACAGAACAGTCTGTAGTAATCTATAACTAACACAAACTTCTGGAACCCAAAAAATTCTACCAAAATTAGACGACCTAGACAATTTGTTTATTGATCAGAATAAATTGGAATCAGTATTTTATCACGTCCTGATGATTTTTAATAATTCGGGCACTGAACGCAAAGTTTCTGGAAATTACAGCAAGATCAAATAACTATCATCCAAGAAGATCCAATAGGTCTAACTTGGCACAAACACTAATTAAAACACAAAACCACATCCGAGCAGAAGGTAGATGGGTTATTCATTCCCTAACAGAAGAAAAACACAAAAAACTAAAAATAAAATTGGGTTGCCTCCCAACAAGCGCTATCGTTTAACGCCCCTAGCTAGGCATAAAAGCGAGGATAGATCTAGGTATTGCCATCTTTGGTAGGCAATCCATAAGTGGCTCTCATGATAGTTTCATATGGCAATTTTATTTTCTTTCTAGGAAAGTTTTCCATGCCCTTTTTTAATGGAAATTGGAATCTAATATTCCCTTCCTTCATGTCAATAATTGCACCAACCGTTCTAAGGAAAGGTCTACCAAGAATAATAGGGCAAGAAGGATTGCAATCTATATCAAGAACAATGAAATCTACGGGCACATAATTCCTATTTGCAACAATAAGAACATCATTAATCCTTCCCATAGGTTTCTTAATAGTATAATCCGCAAGATGCAAGTTTAGAGAGCAATCATCAAAATCGCGGAAATCTAGCAAATCACACAAAGTTTTGGGGATAGTGGAGACACTAGCACCCAAATCACACAAGGCATAAAACTCATGATCTTTAATCTTAATTTTAATAGTTGGTTCCCACTCATCATAGAGTTTTCTAGGGATAGAAACTTTCAACTCAAGCTTTTCTTCATAAGATTGCATCAAGGCATCAACAATATGTTCGGTAAAGGCTTTCTTTTGACTATAAGCATGTGGAGAATTTAGCACGGATTGCAACAAGGAAATACAATCAATCAAAGAGAAACTTTCATAATTAAATTCCTTGAAATCCAATATAGTGGGTTTAGCAACATCTAGATTTTTATTTCTTTCAATCCCACTTTCATCAATTTCATCATAAAGATCTAAATACTCCGAATTTTTAGAACGCCTTCTAGGTAAAGGAAGATCATATTCAGTTTCATCAAGATTCATATTGCAAAACAAAGATTTGATAGGGGACACATCAATAACTTTTAGATCTTCATCTTGATTTTCATAGGAATTGGAAGAACACGCTTTAATAAAAGCATCTTTGGAAGCACGCATCCTAGCGGTTCTTTCCTTGCAGTCATCAATGGAAATTCTCATAGCTTTGAGAGACTCATTGATATCATTCTTAGGAGGAATAGGTCTAAGCTTTAAAGAATCAACCTCAAGAGAAATTCTATCAACGTTCCTAGCCAAATCATCAACTTTAAGCAATTTCTCTTCAAGCAAAGCATTAAAATTCTTTTGTGAATTCATAAACTCTTTAACACTATTCTCAAATTCAGAGGGCATCTTATTATAATTTCCATAAGAGTTGTTGTAGGAATTTCCATAATTATTAGAAGGATTACTAGGATATGGCCTAGGATTAAAATTCCCTCTATACGCGTTATTACCAAAATTATTCCTACCAACAAAATTCACATCCATAGATTCATTGTTATTCTCAATCAAAGTAGACAAAGGCATATCATTAGGATCAGAAGAAACACTCTTAGTAGCAAATAATTTCATAAGTTCATCCATCTTTCCACTCAAAACATTGATTTCTTCTATCGCATGCACTTTTTTATTAGAAGATCATTCAGTATGCCATTGAGAATAATTAACCATAATATTATCTAGGAGTTTAGTAGCATCTCCTAAAGTGATTTCCATAAAGTGCCTCCCGCGGCCGAATCTAAAAGATTTCTAGAAGCAAAATTCAATCCGGCATAACTTTTTTGTATAATCATCCACAAATTCAAACCATGAGTAGGGCAATTACGTATCATTAATTTCATTCTCTCCCAAGCTTGTGCAACATGTTCATGATCAAGTTGCTTAAATTCATAATGTCGTTTCTAAGAGAGATGATCTTAGCGGGAGGAAAATACTTAGAGATAAAAGCATCTTTGCACTTGTTCCAATAATCAATACTATTTTTAGGCAAAGACGAAAACCAAGCTTTAGCACGATCTCTAAGCGAAAAAGGAAATAGCTTCAATTTAACGACATCATTATCGACATCTTTTTTCTTTTGCATATCACATAAATCAACGAAGCTATTCAGATGAGTAGTGGCATCTTCACTAGGAAGGCCGGCGAATTGATCTTTCATAACAAGATTCAACAAAGCAGTATTGATTTCACAAGATTCGGTATTGGCAAGAGGAGCAATCGGAGTGCTAAGGAAATCATTATTGTTGATATTGGTGAAGTCACACAATTTGGTAGTATCTTGAGCCATCACGACAAACAAGCAATCCAACACACGAGCAAACAAAAGGCAAGCGAGAAAAAGACAAACAGGAAAGAGAAGGAGAAGGAGAAGGAGATTGGGAAAGAGAGCGCGAATAAAACGGCAAGGGTGAAGTGGGGGAGAGGAAAATGAGAGGCAAATGGCAACTAATGTAATGCGCGAGATAGGGATTGTGATGGGTACTTGGTATGTTGACTTTTTGCGTAGACTCCCTGGCAACGGCGCCAGAAATTCTTCTTGCTACCTCTTGAGCTTGCGTTGGTTTTCCCCGAAGAGGATAGGATGATGCAGCAAAGTAGCGTAAGTATTTCCCTTAGTTTTTGAGAACCAAGGTATCAATCCAGTAGGAGGCCACGCTCAAGTCCCTCGTACCTGCACAAAATGATAGCTACTCGCAACCAACGCGATTAGGGGTTGTCAATCCCTTCACGGTCACTTACGAGAGTGAGATCTGATAGATAGTATTTTTGGTATTTTTGATATAGAGATGCAAAGTGAAAAGTAAAAGGCAAAGTAAAAAAGTAAAGCAAAAGTAAAGTAATGGAGATTGATATGATGAGAATAGACCCGGGGGCCATAGGTTTCACTGGTGGCTTCTCTCAAGAGCATAAGTATTCTATGGTGGGTGAACAAATTACTGTTGAGCAATTGACAGAATTGAGCATAGTTATGAGAATATCTAGGCATGATCATGTATATAGGCATCATGTCCGTGACAAGTAGACCGAAACGATTCTGCATCTACTACTATTACTCCACTCATCGACCGCTATCCAGCATGCATCTAGAGTATTAAGTTAAAAACAGAGTAACGCTTTAAGCAAGATGACATGATGTAGAGAGATAAATTCATGCAATATGAAATAAACCCCATCTTGTTATCCTCGATGGCAACGATACAATACGTGCCTTGCTGCCCCTTCTGTTACTGGGAAAGGACACCGCAAGATCGAACCCAAAGCTAAGCACTTCTCCCATGGCAAGAACTACCAATCTAGTTGGCCAAACCAAACTGATAATTCGAAGAGACTTGCAAAGATAACCAATCATACATAAAAGAATCCAGAGAAGATTCAAATATTATTCATAGATAGACTTGATCATAAACCCACAATTCATCGGTCTCAACAAACACACCGCAAAAAGAAGATTACATCGAATAGATCTCCACGAGAGAGGGGGAGAACATTGTATTGAGATCCAAAAAGAGAGAAGAAGCCATCTAGCTAATAACTATGGACCCGAAGGTCTGAGGTAAACTACTCACACTTCATCGGAGAGGCTATGATGATGTAGAAGCCCTCCGTGATGACGGCCCTCTCCAGCGGAGCTCTGGAATAGGCCCCAAGATGGGATCTCGTGGATATAGAAAGTTGCGGCGATGGAATTAGGTTTTTGGCTCCGTATCTGTTCGTTTGGGGGTACGTAGGTATATATAGGAGGAAGAAGTACGTCAGTGGAGCTTCGGTGGGCCCACGAGGGTGGGGGCGCGCCTGGGGGGGTAGGGCGCGCCCCCTACCTCGTGCCCACCTCGAAGCTTCCTTGGCGTAGGGTCCAAGTCTCCTGGGTCATATTCGGGAAGAAAATCACGTTCCAGAAAGGTTTATTCCGTTTGAACTCCGTTTGATATTCCGTTTCTTCGAAACACTGAAATAGGCAAAAAAACAGCAATTCTGGGCTGGGCCTCCGGTTAATAGGTTAGTCCCAGAAATAATATAAAAGTGGAAAATAAAGCCCAATATAGTCCAAAACAGTAGATAATATAGCATGGAGCAATCAAAAATTATAGATACGTTGGAGACGTATAAGCTATCAAACGTCAGAACGTAACTGGGTGATTATAAATATGCTCTACAGGTGTCTCCGAAGGTGTTTGTTGGGTTGGCATAGATCAAGATTAGGATTTGTCACTCCGTGTATCGGAGAGGTATCTCTGGGCCCTCTCGGTAATGCACATCACTATATGCCTTGCAAGCAATGTGACTAATGAGTTAGTTGCGGGATGATGCATTATGGAACGAGTAAAGAGACTTGCTGATAACGAGATTGAACTAGATATGATGATACCGACGATCGAATCTCGGGCAAGTAAGACACCGATGACAAAGGGAATAACGTATGTTGTTATGCGGGTTGACCGATAAAGATCTTCGTAGAATATGTAGGAGCCAATATGAGCATCCAGGTTCCCCTATTGGTTATTGACCGGAGATGTGTCTCGGTCATGTCTACATAGTTGTTGAACCCGTAGGGTCTGCATGCTTAACGTTCGATGACGATTTGTAATATGAGTTTTGTGATTTGATTACCGAAGTTTGTTTGGAGTCCCGGATGAGATCACAAACATGGCGAGGAGTCTCGAAATGGTCGAGAGGTAAAGATTCATATATTGGAAGGTTATATTCGGACATCGGAATTGTTCCGAGTGATCCGAGTATTTTTTCGGAGTACCGCGGGGTTACCGGAACCCCCAGGGAAGTTAATGGGCCTTAGTGGCTTTAGTGGAGAGAGGGAAGAAGGTCCACAAGGTGGCGCGTGCCCTCCCTCTGCCCAAACCGAATTGGACAAGGGGTGGGGGCGTGATAACCCACAAGTATAGGGGATCGCAACAGTTTTCGAGGGTAGAGTATTCAACCCAAATTTATTGATTCGACACAAGGGGAGCCAAAGAATATTCTCAAGTATTAGCAGCTGAGTTGTTAATTCAACCACACCTGGAAACTTAGTATCTGTAGCAAAGTGTTTAGTAGCACAGTAATATGATAGTGGTGGTAACGTTAACAAAAGAGTAATGCAAGCAATAGTAAATATTTTTGGTATTTTGTAGTGATTGTAACAGTAGCAACGGGAAAGTAAATAAGCAAGAACCAGTATATGGAAAACTCGTAGACACCAGATCAGTGATGGATAATTATGCCGGATGCGGCTCATCATGTAACAGTCATAACCTAGGGTGACACAGAACTAGCTCCAATTCATCAATGTAATGTAGGCATGTATTCCGTATATAGTCATACGTGCTTATGGAAAAGAACTTGCATGACATCTTTTGTCCTACCCTCCTGTGGCAACGAGGTGTTGGGGAACGTAGCAATAATTCAAAATTTTCCTACGTGTCACCAAGATCAATCTATGGAGTCATCTAGCAACGAGGGAGGAGTGGATCTACATACCCTTGTAGATCGCGCGTGGAAGCGTTCAAGAGAACGGGGTTGATGGAGTCGTACTCGTCGTGATTCAAATCACCGATGATCCTAGCGCCGAACGGACGGCACCTCTGCGTTCAACACACGTACGGAGCAGCGACGTCTCCTCCTTCTTGATCCAGCAAGTGGGGGAGGAGAGTTTGAAGGAGATCCAACAACACGACGGCGTGGTGGTGGAAGTAGCGGGATTCCAACAGGGCTTCGCCAAGCGCTGCGGGAGGAGGGAGATGTGTCATGGGAGGGAGAGGGAGGCGCCAGGGCTTAGGTTAGTTTGCCATCCCTTCCCCCCCCCCCCACTATATATAGGGCCAAGGGAGAGGGGGAGGGCGCAACCTTGCCCCTTCCTCCAAGGAAGGGTGCGGCCAAGGGGGGGAGGAGTCCATCCTCCCCAAGGCACCTCGGAGGTGCCTTCCCCCTTTAGGACTCTCCCCTTTCCCTCTCTCTTGGCGCATGGGCCTCTTGGGGCTGGTGCCCTTGGCCCATATAGGCCAAGGCGCACCCCCTACAGCCCATGTGGCCCCCCGGGGCAGGTGGCCCCACCCGGTGGACCCCCGGGACCCTTCCGGTGGTCTCGGTACAATACTGGTGACCCCGAAACTTGTCCCGATGGCCGAAATAGCACTTCCTATATATAATTCTTTACCTCCGGACCATTCCGGAACTCCTCGTGACGTCCGGGATCTCATCCGGGACTCTGAACAACTTTCGGGTTACCATATACTAATATCTCTATAACCCTAGCGTCACCGAACCTTAAGTGTGTAGACCCTACGGGTTCGGGAGACATGCAGACATGACCGAGACGACTGTCCGGTCAATAACCAACAGCGGGATCTGGATACCCATGTTGGCTCCCACATGTTCCACGATGATCTCATCGGATGAACCACGATGTCAATGACTTAATCAATCCCGTATACAATTCCCTTTGTCTATCGGTACGATACTTGCCCGAGATTCGATCGTCGGTATCCCGATACCTTGTTCAATCTCGTTACCGGCAAGTCTCTTTACTCGTTCCGTAACACATCATCCCATGATCAACTCCTTGATCACATTGTGCACATTATGATGATGTCCTACCGAGTGGGCCCAGAGATACCTCTCCGTCACACGGAGTGACAAATCCCAGTCTCGATTCGTGCCAACCCAACAGACACTTTCGGAGATACCCGTAGTGTACCTTTATAGCCACCCAGTTACGTTGTGACGTTTGGCACACCCAAAGCACTCCTACGGTATCCGGGAGTTGCACAATCTCATGGTCTAAGGAAATGATACTTGACATTAGAGAAGCTTTAGCATACGAACTACATGATCTAGTGCTATGCTTAGGATTGGGTCTTGTCCATCACATCACTCTCCTAATGATGTGATCCCGTTATCAACGACATCCAATGTCCATGGTCAGGAAACCGTAAACATCTATTGATCAACGAGCTAGTCAACTAGAGGCTTACTAGGGACATGGTGTTGTCTATGTATCCACACATGCATCTGAGTTTCCTATCAATACAATTCTAGCATGGATAATAAACGATTATCATGAACAAGGAAATATAATAATAACTATTTATTATTGCCTCTAGGGCATATTTCCAACAGTCTCCCACTTGCACTAGAGTCAATAATCTAGTTCACATCGTCATGTGATTAACACTCACAGGTCACATCGCCATGTGACCAACATCCAAAGAGTTTACTAGTGTCACTAAACTAGTTCACATCATCATGTGATTAAGACTCAATGAGTTCTGGGTTTGATCATGTTTTGCTTGTGAGAGAGGTTTTAGTCAACGGGTCTGCAACATTCAGATCCGTATGTACTTTGCAAATTTCTTATGTCATCTTATAGATGCAACTACTACGCTACATTTGGAGCTATTCCAAATAACTGTTCTACTTGGAGCTATTCTAAATTGTTGCTCCATTATACGTATCCGTTATCTCTACTCAGAGCTATCCGGATAGGTGTTAAGATTGCATCGACGTAACTCTTTACGTCGAACTCTTTATCACCTCCATAACCGAGAAAATTCCTTAGTCCACAAGTTATTAAGGATAACTTTGACCGCTGTCTTGTGATCCATTCTTGGATCACTCTTGTACCCCTTGACTGACTCATGGCAAGGCACATTTCAGGTGCGGTACACAGCATAGCATACTGTAGGGCCTATGTCTTAAGCATAGGGGACAACCTTCGTCCTTTCTCTTTATTCTGCCGTGGTCGAGCTTTAAGTCTTAACTTCATACCTTACAACTCAGGCAAGAACTCCTTCTTTGACTGATCCATCTTGAACACCTTCAAGATCATGTCAAGGTATGTGCTCATTTGAAAGTACCATTAAGCGTTTTGATCTATCCTTATAGATCTTGATGCTCAATGTTCAAGTAGCTTAATCCAGGCTTTCCATTGAAAAACACTTTCCAAATAACCCTATATGCTTTCCAGAAATTCTACATCATTTCTGATCCATAATATGTCAACAACATATACTCATCAGAAATTCTATAGTGCTCCCACTCACCTTTTTGGAAATACAAGTTTCTCATAAACTTTGTATAAACCCAAAATCTTTGATCATCTCATCAAAGCGTACATTCCAACTCCGAGATGCTTACTCCAGTCTTTAGAAGGATAGCTGGAGCTTTGCATACTTATTAGCATCTTTCAGGATTGACAAAACCTTCCGGTTGTATCACATACAACCTTTCCTCAAGAAAATCACCGAGGAAACAATGTTTTGACATCCTATCTGCAAGATTTCATAAATAATGCAGTAATCGCTAATATAATTCCAACAGACTCTTAGCATCGCTACGAGTGAGAAAGTCTCATCGTAGTCAACTCCTTGAACTTGTCGGAAAAAATCTTAACGACAAGTCGAGCTTTCTTAATGGTGATACTTACCATCATTGTCCGTCTTCCTTTTAAAATCCATATGTACCTAACAGCCTTACGACCATCAAGTAGTTCTTCCAAAGTCTACACTTTGTTTTCATATATGGATCCTTTCTCGAATTTTATGGCCTCGAGCCATTTATCGGAATCCGGGCCCACCATCGCTTCTCCATAGCTCGTAGGTTCATTGTTGTCTAGAAACATGACTTCCAAGACAGGATTACGTACCACTCTGAAGTAGTACGCATCCTCCATGACGACCGAAGTCGAAAGCATGATTACATAGACGGTGTGGAGGAACACTCCGGTGTGAATCCGATCTCGTCTATGGGAGATGGGGGAACTTCGGTCTCTCGTGAGGAGTTCAATGTGGCCTTGGAGACATTGAAACCTCCATGACGACCGAAGTCGAAAGCATGTTTACTAAATTTCTTGAGGGGCTTAAACTATCCACCGCACCGTTGAAAGTGGGTGATCCCGCCAACAAGGTGACGGATGCTATCCCCGACAAGGGGGAAGCTAGTAGTGAAAAGGCTCCTTCTTCTAGTGGCAAGAATGGTACCGGCATCTTTGCCCATGTGGAACCACCACTTGTTTATGGTGGACCGGTCCCTTCCACTCATTTGAATCATGCCGGTCCTCCCCCTAAGATTGTGAAAAATGAGGATTTTGATTCTTGGGTTTACTGCTTTAAACGTCATTTAAATCATGTGAACACTAACCTTTGGAGAATCATTGAAGAAGGTTTCTATCCACATGATCCAAGCAACTTCACTCCTCGAGAAGCCGCGGACAATCAATTCAATGAGAATGCTCTCTTCATCATTCAAGATGCTATTCCACCCGAAGACCTACCTCATCTTCGTCCTTTCGCCTTGGCCAAAGATGCATGGCATTGTGTCGTGTCTCTCTACCGGGGAAGCGCAAGCATTCAACGCTCCAACTATGAAGTGGTACAAGATGAGGCCGATGAGTTTGCAATGAAGGAAGATGAAGAACCTCGTGAGCTCTATCGGAGAGTAACCAAACTCGCGGTCTCACTACGAGATCACGGGAGCAAGGACACGGATGACAATTGGATCAAGAGCAAATTCCTAAAGGCAATGATGCCCTATCAGAAGGCCATGTCCTCCATCATTCGTCAAAGACCGGACTTCCACACTTTGACCTCAAGCGAAGTGTTGGATGAGTTTGTGGCCATGAACATTTTGGACAAGACCGCCGACAATGCGGTGCTCCGTTCTCAACGGGCAAAGAAGCCTAACCTTGCATTGAAGGCCAAGCTCATAGTGGAAGACGAAGAAGAGGAAGAAGAGGAAGAAGAGGAGAGCAACCCCGAAGATACGAAGTATGCATATCATGAACACATGGCACTTGCTTCAAGGCAATTTTGGAGCAAGAAAAACTCAAGGCCAAACTTTAGCAAAAACAACTCGAGTGGTACAAGGGGCAAGCAACGTGTAAGGACTTGCTACAATTGCGGCAACGTGAGTCATTTAGTTACAGAATGCCCGTATGAGAAGAGGGAAGACAATGGTGGAAAACTCATCCGAAAGGACAAGGCCAAGTCGTTCCCCAACAAGAACAACTTCACCAAGAAGACTCATCCCAAGGCTTTGGTTGTGCAAGAAGAGTACAATGAGGACGATGACGATGATGAAGATGATGAGTCGGTTGCCATGGCCTCCATTGCCATTGCAACAACGTCACGGGTGTCTCTCTTCGACTCACCCAACGAGAGCATCACCGCCAAGTGCCTCATGGCTAAAGCCACCAACAAGGTAACCTCCAACATCAAAACTACCATCATTAATCATCCTTCCCAAACGGATAGCATTAATGAATTTGAGGGAGCTAATGTGGAGGCTAACGAGTTTGAGGCCTTTATGGGCAAACTCAAGGGAAAATCCAAGAAGCACTTTATTGCTCTCTTGGAACAACTTGGTGAGGCCAATGACATGATCGAGGCTCACGAAGACACCATCTCTAAGATGGAAGGACATAGTCATGACTATGCCGATGAGATTTCGGATCTTTCCAATGCTCTTGAGGAAGAGCGTGGTCTTCGTTTGGCTCTTGAGGAGTCACACAACGTAGATCATGCTAAGTTAGAGAAAGATTATGATCATGCCCTCGTTGTTTCTCGTGTTATAAATTCCGAGAAGGCCAAACTCGGGGTTGATCTTGCTAGACTCAAAGATGAGTTTGATATACTTGACAAGGCCCACAAGGCCTTGAAGGGTATTCACGCTAGTCTCAAGGAGTCTCATGATCAACTACAAGTGAAGCTAACTAAGGAGAAAGCAACTTTTCCTCATATGGTTTTAATTGATAATGCAAATGCTACTAACCCGTGTTGTGAGCATATACATCTTGTTGAGGAAAATGCTAACTTGAAGGAGCAACTTGAGAGAGGTCTTGCGACTTGCATACAAGGCAAGAAGAACCTCAATGATCTCTTGACCAACCAAAAGGGAGGTGTGGCCAAGGAAGGGGTTGGGTACGTCTCCGACTCCAAGAACAAGAAGAAGAATGACAAGACCAAACGGCCTCCTCCTCTCATGCAAACCTTTGTGAGGGAGGGAGGGAGTGCCCCCGAGGAGAAGAAGAAGAATAATGTCAAGAAGGGCAATGTCACCCCTCCCAACAAAGCCGGCGATTTTAATCCTTCTTATGTGTTATGCCGTGCTAGTGATGGGCATGTTTATGCCAAATTTGTTGGTTCTCTTCATGAATACATTGAATGGTCTATTTGGGTTCATAAGACCCTTGTTACTAACATCAAAGGACCCATTACAAAATGGGTACCTAAAACCAAGCATTGATCTCTTGTAGGTGTTTGCTTCCGGTGGTGGATCATGGTTGCTTGATAGCGGAGCTACAAATCATATGACCAGAAGCAAGGACTTGGTGGTGGACGTGCACAAGGTTCCATCTATGCCCACCAATGTTGAGTGGGATGACGCCTCATCTTCTAAGGTATTGGGACTTGGCAAGGTGGTCATCTCTCATGATCTCACAATCGAGAAGGTCATGCTTGTTGAGTCCCTTACATACAATTTACTTTCTGTTCGTCAACTTGCAATCATGGGCTTTGCCACTTTCTTTGATATCGATACCGTGGCCCTCTTGTGGAGCAAGACTCTTAAAGTAGCCTTTGTTGGGCATGTCGAGAACGGTCTATATGTGATTAACTTTTCAGAGCGACCCACTAAGACCGCGACATGCCTAATGGCTAAAGTTGATGTTGGATGGCTTTGGCATCGCCATTTAGCCCATGTCAATATGAGATCTTTGCAAAGTCTCCTCAAGGGGGACCATGTCCGTGGACTAACGAATGTTAGTTTTGCTAAAGATCGTGCTTGCAGTGCCTGTATCGAAGGAAAGCTACATGAGAAGGCTCACCCTCCCACGACTATCATTTATTCAAAGAGGCCTTTGGAGCTCCTTCACATGGATCTCTTTGGGCCTCCATCCTTTGATAGTCTTGGAGGTAGGAAGTATTGCTTGGTGATTGTGGATGACTACTCAAGGTACACGTGGGTGTATTTCTTCAAGAGGAAGAGCGAGACCCAACAAACCGTCATTGACTTTGCAAATGAAGCACAACATCAACACAATGCAAAGATCTTGACAATAAGAAGTGACAACAGCACCGAGTTCAAGAACTACACCTTGGATGAATTTCTTAGTGATGAGGGAATCAAGCATCAATATTCCGCACCATACACCCCTCAACAAAACGGTGTTGCGGAAAGGAAGAACCGGACGTTGATGGATGCGGCAAGGACCATGATGGCGGAGTTCAAGTCTCTGTACAACTTTTGGGCCGAAGCCATCAACACCGCGTGTCATGCATCCAATCGGCTCTACCTCCGCAAGGGCTTGAACAAGACTCCATATGAGATACTCACCGGTAACAAGCCCAACCTCAAGTACTTCCGGGTGTTCGGGTGTAAGTGTTTCATTCTCAAGAAAGGTGTTCGGTTGTCTAAATTTGAGGCTAGAGCTCATGAGGGCATATTTGTTGGTTACGCTACAAACTCTCATGCTTATCGTGTCCTCAATAAATCCACGGGACTTATTGAGGAGACGTGTAACATGGAGTTTGATGAGAATAACGGCTCCCAAGTCGAGCAAAGTGGCACTTGTGATGTAGGTGATGAAATTCCTCCTCAAGCCATAAGAAGAATGGGTGTTGGTTTTATCCTACCCATTGAGGAACTCCTTGTGGCCGAAGGAGAAGGACAATGCTCCACTCAAGTGGAGCCATCACCAACCCAAGGCCCACACGCTTCTGAAGAACAAAGTGAAGGCCCTCAACCTCATGAACAAGACCAAGGGCAAGATCATACTCAAGACGGTGTTGACACACCAAGTGATGCCCAAGGTCAAGTTCTCTCCCCCGAGCAAGTTCAAGATCAAGAAAAAGTTCATGACGGCGCTCAAGATGATCAAGTAACCGCTCCTCAACTCACCACCGAGGAGGAATTAGAGCGTCGTGCCGCCAAGATTGCATCCAAACTCTCCACCAAGGATCATCTCATGACGAATGTGCTTGGAAGCTTAAGAAAGGGGGTAAGCACTCATAGACAATTAGCAAATTATTGTGAGCATCACGCGTTTGTCTCTTGTGTGGAACCCCACAAGGTCTATGAAGCGCTAGAAGATCCGGATTGGCTCAATGCCATGCACGACGAACTCAACAACTTCGAGCGCAACAAAGTGTGGAGATTGGTGCCAAGGCCAACGGGGAACCACAATGTCATTGGAACCAAGTGGATATTCAAGAACAAGCAAGATGCCCATGGGATTATCATTCGCAACAAGGCTCGTTTGGTAGCACAAGGCTACTCCCAAGTCGAGGGTATCGACTACGGTGAAACCTTTCCTCCCGTTGCTCGTCTTGAATCCATTCGCTTGTTAATTGCATATGCTTCTCATCATAATTTTAAGTTACAACAAATGGATGTGAAGAGTGCTTTTCTTAATGGTCCCATTAATGAATTGGTTTACGTCAAGCAACCCCCCGGGTTCGAGGATCCCTACTTTCCCGATCATGTGTATCAACTCGATAAGGCGCTCTATGGCCTTAAACAAGCCCCACGTGTGTGGTATGACCACCTTACCGAGTTGTTACAAGACCGTGGTTTTGAAGTTGGGCTAATCGACCCCCCTCTGTTTACTAAGAAGGTCAAAGGGGAGTTGTTTGTGTGCCAATTATATGTTGATGATATTATCTTTGGTTCTCCTAATAAAGCTTTCAATGAGGAATTTGCCGCTCTCATGACCTCAAAGTTTGAGATGTCCTCCATGGGAGAGTTGAAGTTCTTTCTAGGGTTTGAAGTGAAGCAAAAAAGAGAAGGAACCTTCATCAATCAATCCAAATACACTCAAGACATGCTCAAGAGATTCAAGCTAAGTGACGTCAAGCCGGCTTCCACTCCAATGCCCACCAAGTGCCAACTTGACTTAGATCCCAATGGTAAAGTGGTGGATCAAAAGGTATATCGTTCCATGATTGGATCCTTGCTTTACCTTTGTGCATCTAGACCGGACATCATGTTGAGTGTGGGAATTTGTGCACGGTTTCAAGCCGCACCTAAGGAAAGTCACTATGTGGCGGTCAAACGAATCTTTCGATACTTGGCTCATACCCCAAACTTTGGCCTATGGTACCCTAGAGGATCAAACTTCAAGCTTCTAGGGTACTCGGATTCCGATTGGGCAGGAGACAAAGTGGATAGGAAGTCCACTTCCGAAGGGTGCCAATTCCTTGGTTGCTCTTTGGTAAGTTGGTCTTCCAAAAAGCAAAGTTGTGTGTCTCTCTCGTCCACTGAGGCGGAGTATGTTGCCGCTGGAAGTTGTTGTGCTCAACTCCTATGGATGAGGCAAACTTTAAAGGATTACGGTGTCACTTGTGACAAAGTGCCTCTTTGGTGTGACAATGAAAGTGCCATCAAGATCTCTCTCAATCCGGTACAACATTTCAAGATGAAGCATATTGAGATCCGGTATCACTTCATCCGGGATCACATTAGACGAGGAGAGATCGAGCTCAACTATGTCAACACTCATGACAACCTTGCAGATATTTTCACGAAGCCCTTAGATGAAGCAAGATTTCGCGAGTTAAGGCATGAGCTAAATATCATTGATTTGAGCAATGTAGCTTGAACCCTTGCACACCCTACCACGCTCAATTTGTTGTCTAGTTTAGGTGTAGGCATGGACATAGGGGGAGTGTTGTTCTCTCAATGAACTCTCCCTCCCCCATTATGCATAAATTGATTGTGTCTTTCACATTAGCCATATTTGATGGTACTTGTGCTTCAAAGACGAGTTTTGGTCATGGACCCAAGGATAATTCTTCGTGGTGCCATACCAATTGACTCAAACATAGGTGGCCTCGGCCACCGTCCTCTCTTCGGGGAGTTGGAGTTAGCCTTGCTGCTCTCATGTTATTTTCTCTCTTTCTCTCTTTGCTCTTTGTGTTAGGTTCTCCTAGGGTGTTGTTTCTCTCCTGTTTTTGTGCCCCTTCTTCCTCCCTTCGGATTGCACTCATTTGATCTTGGCTTGGGCTTAGGTGGTCGGGCGGTACAACCGGTACCACGAGCGGTTCTACCGCTGGTACCGGGTTGTGCTGTCCCAAGGGTTTCCGTTCGGTGCTGGTTTCCGTTTGGTGCCTGGGCGGTTCCACCGCACAATCCCACGGTAACCCACGTCCGGTACTACCGGTTGTTGTCGTGCGGTACTACCGCTGCCTTCCAGGCACCGGAAGTACCGCCTCCATCCACCGGTCTATACCAGACGAGTGGTACAACCGGTCCCCTAAGCGGTTCTACCGGGGCGTGCGTACGGGCCTATATATACTCGACGGGGCTGAAGGGCTGTCTTTTTCCCCTTCGTCCTCGTTCCTCTTTTTCTTGCCCTAGCCGCCGGCCATCTCTACCCCTGCCCCGGAGTGCGTCTCGCGCTTCGGATCCTTGGCTCTCCGTGGATTCTCTCCGTGGAGGCCTTCCGATCTCTTCCCATGGATGGTGGTAATGCCTCGTGTTCTTTGCCTCTAGATTTGTGTTTAGGGTTATTCCTTGCCTAGGGCTTTACCCATCTTTCCGCGTTTAGTATTCGATCTATGGCTTAGAAGAGTTCTTTGTTAGCCTCCTGTCTTGTTTGCAGCACTTAGAATTCAGAATATTACTTGTGTGATTCATATGCCTCGGTTAGATCTATCTTCCCTAGTAGTGCCACTGTCAGCGGTTCTACCGCCCCTATGGGCGGTACAACCACTGGAGCGGTACTACCGGCGGAAGATCCGGTACAACCGGAGTATATCAACCACTAAGCTCTATTCTATCTTCTCTGTTGTTGCAACTTGTTCCTTTTCTGCTAGTGGGTGCAATCCTCTCATCCTTGTTGGGTTTTTGTGTGTTCTTTTCGTGTGTGTGTTCAGGTGGCTCTAGTTCTCGCTCTGCTCCTCGCAAGACCAAGAAGAGGGCATGAAGGACCTTGCGCCCGGTTGTGTCAGATGATGAAGAAGTTGTGATTCCCACCAAGCCCACTCGCCGTGAAAAGTCTGCAGCTGCTAAGCAACGTGTTGTCATGTCGTTGCATCGTTGGAAAGCCAAGGATTGGGAAGCCTACCACTCAAAGAATCTGTATGAGGTCCCCATTGCTCCCCGTTGGACCACTGTTCAGTTCCGGAATGAGATGCAAGTGTGGATTGTTCATGAACTCTTTGAGCACAACAAGAATAGATATGCCAAGCAATGGACGATTGATTTTGATCATTGGAGGAACAACATGGAGTATTTTGGTGAGGCATTAGCTCTCTGCGAGGAGTTTGATCTTGTCAAGATCATGTCAGTCAATTGTGACTTTGATGATCAACTCATCCATTAGTTCTATGCCACGGTTCATTTTGGGGAAGATGGTTCACGCACTCTCACCTTCATGTGTCGCGATGAATTGTTTCACGTTCCCTGGAGGGCTTTCTGCAATGCTATTGGGTACGAGGATACCGGTCTGCAAGGAAGGGGTGGCATTCGCCCTCATGATTTTCCCGAGTCCATGCCTAAGGAGAAGCTTGCCCCTCTGTACATTCGGGGCCGTGGGATTATTGGAGAATCCAAGGATTTGGAGAGGGTCTATGACATCATGCACCTAGTGTTCCGCAATGTGCTCTTGCCCAAGGTGGGCAATCAAGATGAAATTCATGGCTATCTGGTTGATTTGATGGTTGCTATGAAGACCATGGTGGGGACAGGGGCAACGTTTGATGTGTCAAATTGGCTGTGGCATGAGATGTACAACATGGTCATCTACCGTAAAGTCCCAATCTACGCTCCGTTTGTCATGTGCTTTCTGAACTCTGTGTGGGCTGTTCGTCGTCCTGGAGAGCTCCTCACTTCTCCAGACAACCTCACTGTTCATGAGGTCAAGCTCCTTAAGAAGAAGAAGCATGCCGAGCCTCGCTTCCCTGAACATGCTCCTGAGGATGTCTATGCTACTTCTGACGATGAGGACTTTGAGCTGGAGCCAGGGGCCAAGCCTTCGTGGGTGGCCAAACTTACTGCCAAGGTAAAGAAGACCTTTTGTCTCCAGGCTGACATCCAGAAGAAGATGTATGAGGCACATGTCAATGAGAAGCTCGCACGGCGTCGCCAAATTGCAATGATGAAGCACCTCAACATGCAGGTTCAGAGTGGCTCTGAGAAGAGCATCACCCCAGAGGAGCGTTGGATCTCTACCCATAGCACCTGGACTGATGATGAAGCCCCTCCCCAGCCATCATCCTCGTTTGCAGCTACTGACAATGCCATGGGAGTATCTAATCATGACGACGATGACAACTTTGATGATGAAGATCCAGATGCGACTGAGGAGTCAGAGGAGGACGCCTGAGCTTTGGGTCGCTAGCTTCGCTCTTTTCCTTTTTGGTGTCTTGATGCCAAAGGGGGAGAGGGTTCTATAGGTCTCGGGGATTTGCTTGGGTTGTTTTCTCTTGTTCTCGTGTTTTTGTGTTTGTTCGTGGACTCCATGCTGTGTGTGAGACTTGCTAGACTTGCTACTCCGTTTATTCGTAGGTCTTTATCTTATTATTGCCTCTAAGTATTATATTGTCTATCCTTTTGAGCTCAGAGTGATGAGTCTATAAAATCTAGGGGGAGTCTAGTCCTGAAAGTGTGCCCATGCTTTCTAAAAAAGCTAGTACTTGTTGGGGCACACATTCAGGGGGAGTTCCATCTAGATTTCATTGACTTATCTCTTGCAAATCGTGTTGTTGTCATCATCCACCAAAAAGGGGGAGATTGAAAGGGCATTTCCCTACTTTATGTTTTGGATGATGATGACAACCCTTTGTGTTCTAAACGTGTGCTATATGTTTCAGGTTCTCGATGCTTAGGCTTACATCGGATTGCTATTACCTCTCGAAGGAAAAGATCGAAGACGTGTCCTCTACGTTTTTATTTTCTTTGGTCGTAGTGTACCCGTACTATCAAGAGGGAATCCTCATTAGGAAGCTCTGGGGGAATCAGTTCACGTACACTTTTCTCACCCTCTCTTTGCCTTCCTCAGATGTGTGAGAGTGAGAGTTTTCCTTGTCTCTTCCCCTCTTTCCTGCTCACTGTTTCTGCCCAGCGGTTGTACCGCTCTCTAGAGCGGTTGTACCGCTGGGTCTTGTCGCTCACCAGCTTTTGCTCGAGCGGTTGTACCGCTGCCTCCGGGCGGTGGTACCGCCACCATGCTCTGCAACAGCTAGGGCGGTGGTTCCGTCCATGTACCGCTCAAGTACCGCTCTCGCCTCTGGTTTGATGATGTTCTTGGGCGGTAGTGGCCCGGTTGGTCCGGTCGTTCCTCGATGACCGGTACCACCGGTGGTCTGAGCGGTTCTTCTGCTCAGAACTTAGCCGCCCAAGAGCTCAAGGCCATGCGGTTGTTCCGGCCAGGCACCGCCCAAGTACCGGTCAAGCCCCTGTTTTGATGCGGTGGTTGTGCGGTAGCCAGGCGGTTAGTCCGGTTATCTTTCTTAGCCGGTACTACCGCCCGCCTATCCGGTTGTACCGCTTGGTAGGGTTCTGCTGTTACACCGTGAGGACCGGTTGTACCGAGACGAGGACCGGTTGTACCGCTGCAGTGCAAAAACGCAGTAACGGTTGGATTTGTGGGGAGACTACTTAAGGGGGCTTCTCCCACCTACCACTTCTACCTTTGACCTCTCTCACTCCACCATTGATGCCCTTCAAGCTCTCTTGCCCGATCTCTCTCTCTAGCCACTCAAACTTGTTGATTTGCTAGGGATTGAAGGAGGAGACCTAGATCTACACTTCCACCAAAGGATATTTGGTTCCCCCATACTTTCTTGTGTGGATTTTGTTACTCTTGGGTGTTTGAGCACCCTAGACAGTTGAGGTCACCTCGGAGCCATATTCCATTGTGGTGAAGCTTCGTGGTTTTGTTGGGAGCCTCCAATTAAGTTGTGGAGAGAGCCCCAACCTTGTTTGTAAAGGTTCGGTAGCCGCCTTCAAGGGCACCAATAGTGGAATCACGGCATCTCGCATTGTGTGAGGGCATGAGGAGAATACGGTGGCCCTAGTGGCTTCTTGGGGAGCATTGTGCCTCCACACCGCTCCAACGGAGACGTACTTCCTCTCAAAGGGAAGGAAATTCGGCAACACATCCTCGTCTCCACTCTTGGTTATCTTGTGCCTTTATTTAAGCAAGCTTACTTGTTTTATATCTCTTGCTTGCTTGTGTACCTATCCTCATTGCATCATATAGGTTGCTCACCTAGTTGCATTTCTAGACAGTCTATTTTGATGCAAAGTTTAACTTGTTAAAGAAAAGCTAAAAATTGTTAGTTGCCTATTCACCCCCCCCCCCTCTAGTCAACCATATCGACCCTTTCACAGTGAAAGAGTATGAGCACTGACATCTAGCAATGAGTGTGTGTGAACATAAACATAATGTCGGTGAGAAATGCATACTCCCCCAAGCTTAGGCTTTTGGCCTAAGTTGGTCTATTGCCAGGGATAACCTGGCGGATACCCGTAGGTGTAGCTGGGGTCGTACTGCAACGAAGAATAACTGGGATCATACTATGATGAAGAAGAGGACTCTGACTGCCACTGGCTGACAGTCATCTCTGGATCCCAAGAATAAACAGATTGTCGTGGAGGCTCATCTTGTGGTTCCAGTTCCGGGGCTGGTGCAGGATTCCGGTAAGCTTGAACGGCAGCCCACGTAACGAGATAGGGTCCTACAAACTTAAACAAAGAAGGAGCAGGCAACATAATAGTTTCAGGATGATGTTTATCAAAGAATAATTTATACTTGAGCTCCCCGTCCCTGCCCTTAACAAGAAAATCATGTGCTATCATACTCTTATAATCTAGATAAGCACTAGGCAGCAATTTTTCTTCTTTCTCATAATGCCTAATAGCTATGTTAAAATGTGCAGCGAGGCGTGAAGCATAAATGCCTCCAAAGATGGGGCCCTTAGTACAGTTCAGACTCAACCGTCTAGCAACAATTCCGCCCATACTGACAGTGTTGTCGCGGTATAAACCATGGAATAGAATAATAATATTAGGAACACTAAGGTTCCCACAGTTCCCGCGACCAATCAAGCATCGACTAGCAAATAAGGCAAAATAGCGTAATACAGGAAAATGTATGCTAGTGATTCTTGCATTAGAAACCTTCCTGGTTTCTCCCACAGAAATAGTTTTAATGAACGCCTCCACCTCATGACGGTGGGGTTCATCTAAGGTACCCTCATGGGGTATGTTGCAGATTGCGCAAAATTCAGACAATGGCATTTTCTTCACAACATCATATAAGTGAAACTCTACTGAAGGAGGTGATTCCTTAGGGAAAAAGTAGAAGTTTTGCACAAAAGTATTTGTGAGTAAGAGATACTGTGGACGTTGGTCGCGAACGAAGTCGGTGAGGCCAACATTCTCAACCAAGGAATAGAAATCTTCATAAATCCCGGCCTGTGTCAAGAAATTATCAGAAGGCCATTCACACGGCCGTATCTCCGCGGTACGAGGCAAATTATATTTGGGCCTCTGTGCTTCTTCATTTTGTTTCTCCTTTGAGCTTCGGCTCGATGAGCCCCTCAAAAGTCTCTTCATTATTTTCTGAAATAATCTGAAATTTTTAGTAACTTCAAACAAAAGTGAACCAACTTCAATAAAACTGATAGCAACTACTCCTACAAGTGCCTAGAGCCTATATCAAGCATTAGAACTACTTGGAACCATATAAATTTGACATGCAAGCTCAAGAACATGGTCACCTATGCAACACAAATTTGCAATGAATAAAGCACTAGAACAAAAACTAATTGGACCAATGGAGGAGTCACATACCAAGGAACAATCTCCCCAAGCAGTTTTGCGAGAGGTGCTTTGAGCAAGGAGATCGAAAATCACAGCAAAAGTGGCTGGAACTCGTGCTTGAGTTGGTTTTTTGGGTTTGTGGGAGGAAGAGGAAGAAGATGGGTGCGGGAATAAGTGGAGGAGGGCCACCATGGGCCCACGAGGCAGGGGGCACGCCCAGGGGGTAGGGCGCGCCCTCCACCATCGTGGCCAGGTGGCAGCTCCCCCCGCGGTAATTTTTGCACAGTAAATCCTCAAATATTCCCGAAAGAAATATTAAATTGGCATGGCATTCTGAGGACTTTTATTTTCGGGATATTTTTATATTGCACGGATAAGTCAGGAAACAGACAGAAAAATACTATTTTTACTTTATTTCTACTAAATAAAAGAAAGTATAAAGAGGGTACAGAAGTTTGTGCTTCTAGTTTCATCCGTCTCATGCTCATCAAAAGGAATCCACTAACAAGGTTGATCAAGTCTTGTTAACAAACTCATTCCGATAATCATGGAACCGGAGAAATTTCGAATAACACTAAGTTACCTCAATGGGGATATGCACATCCCCAATAATAAGTATATCATATTTCTTCTTGACAGTAGGAAGAGGAAATTCAAAACCTCCAAATATAATCGATAGAATTTTTCCAATGGAATTGATACTATGAACTTGAGGTTGTTTCCTCGGAAAGTGTACCGTATGCTCATTACCATTAACATGAAAAGTAACATTGCCTTTGTTGCAATCAATAACAGCCCCTACAGTATTAAGAAAAGGTCTTCCAAGAATAATAGACATACTATCATCCTCGGGAATATCAAGAATAACAAAGTCCGTTAAAATGGTAACGTTTGCAACCACAACAGGCACATCCTCACAAATACCGACAGGTATAGCAGTTGATTTATCAACCATTTGCAAAGATATTTCAGTAGGTGTCAACTTATTCAAGTTAAGTCTACGGTATAAAGAGAGAGGCATAACACTAACACCGGCTCCAAGATCACATAAAGCAGTTTTAATATAATTTCTTTTAACGGAGCATGGTATAGTAGGTACTCCTGGATCTCCAAGTTTCTTTGGTATTCCACCCTTAAAAGTATAATTAGCAAGCATGGTGGAAATTTCAGCTTCCGGTATCTTTCTTTTATTAGTAATGATATCTTTCATATATTTAGCATAAGGATTAGTTTTGAGCACATCAGTCAATCGCATACGCAAAAAGATAGGTCTAATCATTTCAGCAAAGCGCTCAAAATCCTCATCATCCTTTTTCTTGGATGGTTTGGAAGGAAAAGGCATGGGTTTCTGAACCCAAGGTTCTCTTTCTTTACCATGTTTCCTAGCAACAAAGTCCCTCTTATCATAACGTTGATTCTTTGATTGTGGGTTATCAAGATCAACAGCAGGTTCAACTTCTACATCATTATTATTACTAGGTTGAGCATCATCATGAACATCATCATTAACATTTTCACTAGGTTCATGTTCATTACCAGATTGTGTTTCAGCATCAGACATAGATATATCATTTGGATTATCAGGTGGTTCAGCAATAGGTCCACTAGAAGTTTGCACAGTTCTATCATTTTTCTTTTTCTTCTTCTTAGAAGAACTAGGTACATCAATATTATTTATCTGAGAATCTTGCTCGATTCTCTTAGGGTGGCCTTCAGGATACAAAGGTTCCTGAGTCATTCTACCAGTTCTAGTAGCCACTCTAACAGCATAATCATTTTTCTTACTATTCATTTCATCAAGCACTTCTTTTTGAGCTTTAAGTACTTGTTCTACTTAGTGGTAACCATAGAAGCATGTTTGCTATCAAGTTTAAGTTCACCTTTAATATTAGCCATATAATCACCCAAGCGTCTAATCATATAAGCATTTTGTTTTAATTGTCTACCAAAATAAGCATTCAAGTCGTCTTGCTTAATCATAAAATTATCGAACTCAGCCAAGCACTGACTAGCAATTTTAGTAGGAGGGACTTCAGCTTTATCAAATCTATAGAGAAAATTTACCTTTACTACCTGTGTCGGAATATCGGGATCAAGAGGTTATTCCATAAATAAAGGATTAAGATCATATGTTTCTTCAACAGGCGGTAAATTAAGACCATGTATTTCTTCAATAGGAGGTAAATTCTTAACATCTTCAGCTTTAATACCTTTTTCTTTCATAGATTTCTTTGCCTCTTGCATATCTTCGGGACTGAGAAATAGAACACTCTCTTCTTTGGAGTTGGTTTAGGAATAGGTTCAGTAATCGGAGAAGGAGCTGGCTCAGGAGCTGGCTCAGGGGGTGCCCAATTATTTTCATTTGTCAACATATTGTTCAATAGAATTTCAGCTTCATCCGGTGTTCTTTCCCTAAAAAGAGAACCAACACAACTATCCAGGTAATCTCTGGAAGCATCGGTTAGTCCATTATAAAAAATATCAAGTATTTCGGGTTTCTTAAGAGGATGATCAGGAAAAGCATTAAGTAACTTGAGAAGCCTCCCCCAAGCTTGTGGGAGACTCTCTTCTTTAATTTGCATGAAGTTGTATATTTCCTTTAAAGCAGCTTGTTTCTTATGAGCAGGGAAATATTTAGTAGAGAAGTAATAAATCATATCCTGGGGACTACGCACATAAACAGGATCAAGAGAATTAAACCATATCTTAGCATCACCCTTTAATGAGAACGGAAATATTTTCAGTATATAAAAGTAGCGAGATCTATCATCATTAGTGAATAGGGTGGCTATATCATTTAACTTAGTAAGATGTGCCACAACAGTTTCAGATTCATAGCCATGGAAAGGATCAGATTCAACCAAAGTAATTATATCAGGATCAACAGAGAATTCATAATCCTTATCAGGAACACAGATAGGTGAAGTAGCAAAAGCAGGGTCAGGTTTCATTTTATCTCTAAGTGATTCTTGTTGGAAATATGCCCTAGAGGCAATAATAAAAGGATTATTATTATATTTCCTTGTTCATGATAATTGTCTTTTATTCATGCTATAATTGTGTTATCCGGAAATCGTAATACATGTGTGAATACATAGACACCAACATGTCCCTAGTAAGCCTCTAGTTGACTAGCTCGTTGATCAACAGATAGTCATGGTTTCCTGACTATGGACATTGGATGTCATTGATAACGAGATCACATCATTAGGAGAATGATGTGATGGACAAGACCCAATCCTAAACATAGCACAAGATCGTATAGTTCGTTTGCTAGAGTTTTCCAATGTCAAGTATCTTTTCCTTAGACCATGAGATCGTGTAACTCCCGGATACCGTAGGAGTGCTTTGGGTGTACCAAATGTCACAACGTAACTAGGTGACTATAAAGGTATACTACGGGTATCTCCGAAAGTGTCTGTTGGGTTGACACGGATCAAGACTGGGATTTGTCACTCCGTATGACGGAGAGGTATCTCTGGGCCCACTTGGTAATGCATCATCACAATGAGCTCAAAGTGACCAAGTGTCTGGTCACGGGATCATTGCATTACGGTACGAGTAAAGTGACTTGCCGGTAACGAGATTGAACGAGGTATTGGGATACCGACGATCGAATCTCGGGCAAGTAACGTACCGATTGACAAAGGGAATTGAATACGGGGTTGCTTGAATCCTCGACATCGTGGTTCATCCGATGAGATCATCGAGGAGCATGTGGGAGCCAACATGGGTATCCAGATCCCGCTGTTGGTTATTGACCGGAGAGCCTTCTCGGTCATGTCTACATGTCTCCCGAACCCGTAGGGTCTACACACTTAAGGTTCGGTGACGCTGGGGTTGTTAAGAAGACTTGTATGTGATTACCGAATGTTGTTCGGAGTCCCGGATGAGATCCCGGACGTCACGAGGAGTTCCGTAATGGTCCGGAGGTAAAGAATTATATATAGGAAGTGCTATTTCGGCCATCGGGACAAGTTTCGGGGTCACTGGTATTCTACCGGGACCACCGGAAGGGTCCCGGGGGTCCACCGGGTGGGGCCACCTATCCCGGAGGGGCCCATGGGCTGAAGAGGGGAAGGGATCCAGCCCAAAGTGGGCTGGGGAGCCACTTCCCCTAGGGCCCATGCGCCTAGGGTGGGGGAAACCCTAAAGGGGGCGCCCCCCTTGCTTGGGGGGCAAGCCCCCCACCCCTTGGCCGCCGCCCCCCTAGGAGATTGCATCTCCTAGGGCCGCCGCCCCCCCTAGGCCCCCTATATATAGTGGGGGGAGGAAGGGCCTCACACCCCACGCCTTTGGTGCCTCCCTCTCCCTCTCCAACACCTCCTCCTCCTCCATAGAGCTTGGCGATGCCCTGCCGGAGTACTGCAGCTCCACCACCACCACGCCGTCGTGCTGCTGCTGGAGCCATCTTGCTCAACCTCTCCTCCCCCCTTGCTGGATCAAGAAGGAGGAGACGTTACGCTGACCGTACGTGTGTTGAACGCGGAGGTGCCGTCCGTTCGGCGCTAGGATCTCCGGTGATTTGGATCACGTCGAGTATGCCTTCCTCATCCCCGTTCTTTGAACGCTTCCGCGCGTGATCTACAAAGGTATGTAGATGCAATCCGATCACTCGTTGCTAGATGAACTCCTAGATGGATCTTGGTGAAACCATAGGATTTTTTTTGTTTTCTGCAACGTTCCCCAACAGTGGCATCATGAGCTAGGTCTATGCGTAGTTCTTCTTGCACGAGTAGAACACAATTCATTGTGGGCGTAGATGTTGTCAACTTTCTTGCCGCTACTAGTCTTATTTTGCTTCAACGGTATTGTGGGATGAAGCGGCCCGGACCAACCTGACACGTACGCTTACGTGAGACCGGTTCCACCGACTAACATGCACTACTTGCATAAGGTGACTGGCGGGTGTCTGTCTCTCCCACTTTAGTTGGAGCGGATTCGATGAAAAGGGTCCTGATGAAGGGTAAATAGAAGTTGACAAATCACGTTGTGGCTTCCACGTAGGTAAGAAAACGTTCTTGCTAGAACCCTATTGCAGCCACGTAAAACTTGCAACAACAATTAGAGGACGTCTAACTTGTTTTTGCAGCAAGTGTTTTGTGATGTGATATGGCCAAAGTTGTGATGAATGATGAATGACATATATGTGATGTATGAGATGTTCATGCTATTGTAATAGGAATCACGACTTGCATGTCGATGAGTATGACAACCGGCAGGAGCCATAGGAGTTGTCTTTATTTTTTGTATGACCTGCGTGTCATTGAGAAACACCATGTAAATTACTTTACTTTATTGCTAAACGTGTTAGCCGTAGTAGTAGAAGTAATAGTTGGCGAGCAACTTCATGGAGACACAATGATGGAGATCATGGTGTCAAGCCGGTGACAAGATGATCATGGAGCCCCAAGATGGAGATCAAAGGAGCTATGTGATATTGGCCATATCATGTCACTATTATTTGATTGCATGTGATGTTTATCATGTTTTTGCATCTTGTTTACTTAGAACGACGGTAGTAAATAAGATGATCCCTCATAATAATTTCAAGAAAGTGTTCCCCCTAACTATGCACCGTTGCGACAGTTCGTTGTTTTGAAGCACCACGTGATGATCGGGTGTTAGATTCCAACGTTCACATACAACGGGTGTAAGACAGATTTACACATGCAAACACTTAGGTTGACTTGACGAGCCTAGCATGTACAGACATGGCCTCGGAACACAGAAGACCGAAAGGTCGAGCATGAGCCGTATAGAAGATACGATCAACATGAAGATGTTCACCGTTGTTGACTAGTCCATCTCACGTGATGATCGGACACGGCCTAGTTAACTCGGATCATGTTATAATTAGATGACTGGAGGGATGTCTATCTAAGTGGGAGTTCATTGAATAATATGATTTAGATGAACTTAATTATCATGAACTTAGTCTAAAATCTTTACAACATGTCTTGTAGATCAAATGGCTAACGTTATCCTCAACTTCAACGCGTTCCTAGAGAAAACCAAGCTGAAAGACGATGGCAGCAACTATACGGAGTGGGTCCGGAACCTGAGGATCATCCTCATAGCTGCCAAGAAAGATTATGTCCTACAAGCACCGCTAGGTGACGCACCTGTTCTCCCTGCAGAACAAGACGTTATGAACGCTTGGCAGGCACGTACCGATGACTACTCCCTCGTTCAGTGCGGCATGCTTTACAGCTTAGAGCCGGGGCTCCAAAAGCGTTTTGAGAGACACAGAGCATATGAAATGTTCGAAGAGCTAAAAATGGTTTTCCAAGCTCATGCCCGGGTCGAGAGATATCAAGTCTCCGACAAATTCTTCAGCTATAAGATGGAGGAAAATAGTTCTGCCAATGAGCACATACTCACTATGTCTGGGTTACATAACCGCTTGACTCAGCTGAGAGTTAATCTCCCGGATGACGCGGTCATTGACAGAATCCTCCAGTCGCTTCCACCGAGCTACAAGAGCTTTGTGATGAACTTCAATATGCAGGGGATGGAAAAGACCATTCCTGAAGTATTTGCAATGCTGGAATCAGCAGAGGTAGAAGTCAAAAAGGAACATCAAGTGTTGATGGTGAATAAAACCACTAAGTTCAAGAAGGGCAAGGGTAAGAAAGCTTTCAAGAAGGACGGCACGGGAGTTGCCGCACCCGACAAGCAAGCTGCCGGAAAGAAGCCAAAGAATGGACCCAAGCCCGAGACTGAGTGCTTTTATTGCAAGGGAAGTGGTCACTGGAAGAGGAACTGCCCCAAATACTTAGCGGACAAGAAGGCCGGCATCACGAAAGGTATATGTGATATACGTGTAATTGATGTGTACCTTACCAGTACTCATAGTAGCTCCTGGGTATTTGATACCGGTGCGGTTGCTCACATTTGTAACTCAAAACAGGAGCTGCGGAATAAGCGGAGACTAGCGAAGGACGAGGTGACGATGCGTGTCGGGAATGGTTCCAAGGTCAATGTGATCGTCGTCGGCACGCTACCTCTACATTTACCTTCAAGATTAGTTTTAAACCTTAATAATTGTTATTTAGTGCCAGCTTTGAGCATGAACATTGTATCAGGATCTCGTTTAATTCGAGATGGCTACTCATTTAAATCCGAGAATAATGGTTGTTCTATTTATATGAGAGATATGTTTTATGGTCATGCTCCGATGGTGAATGGTTTATTCTTAATGAATCTCGAGCGTAATGCTACACATATTCATAGTGTGAGTACCAAAAGATGTAAGGTTGATAATGATAGTCCCACATACTTGTGGCACTGCCGCCTTGGTCACATAGGTGTCAAATGCATGAAGAAGATCCATGCAGATGGACTTTTAGAGTCTCTTGATTACGAATCATTTGACACATGCGAACCATGCCTCATGGGTAAAATGACCAAGACTCCGTTCTCAGGAACAATGGAGCGAGCAACCAACTTATTGGAAATCATACATACTGATGTGTGCGGTCCAATGAGTGTTGAGGCTCGCGGTGGCTATCGTTATGTTCTCACCCTCACTGATGACTTGAGTAGATATGGGTATGTCTACTTAATGAAACACAAGTCTGAGACCTTTGAAAAGTTCAAGGAATTTCAGAGTGAGGTTGAGAATCAACGTGACAGGAAAATCAAGTTCCTGCGATCAGATCGTGGAGGAGAATACTTGAGTCACGAGTTTGGCACACACTTAAGAAAATGTAGAATAGTTTCACAACTGACGCCGCCTGGAACACCTCAGTGTAATGGTGTGTCCGAACGTCGTAATCGCACTCTATTAGATATGGTGCGATCTATGATGTCTCTTACCGATTTACCGCTATCTTTTTGGGGCTATGCTTTAGAGACTGCCGCATTCACTTTAAATAGGGCT
The DNA here is from genome assembly GCF_018294505.1 of Triticum aestivum. Taxonomy (NCBI): domain Eukaryota; kingdom Viridiplantae; phylum Streptophyta; class Magnoliopsida; order Poales; family Poaceae; genus Triticum; species Triticum aestivum. The sequence goes on from NC_057806.1 coordinate 613,609, forward strand.
TCGTCGAAATCCGTTGAGACGACACCGTATGAATTATGGTTTGGGAAGAAACCTAAGCTGTCGTTTCTAAAAGTTTGGGGATGCGATGCTTATGTCAAGAAACTTCAACCTGAAAAGCTCGAACCCAAGTCGAAAAAATGCGTGTTCATAGGATACCCTAAAGAAACTATTGGGTATACCTTCTACCTCAGATCCGAAGGCAAGATCTTTGTTGCCAAGAATGGATCCTTTCTAGAGAAGGAGTTTCTCTCAAAAGAAGTAAGTGGGAGGAAAGTAGAACTTGATGAAGTATTACCTCTTGAACCGGAAAATGGCGCAACTCAAGAAAATGTTCCTGAGGTGCCTGCACCGACTAGAGAGGAAGTTAATGATGATGATCATGAAACTTCAGATCAAGTTGTTACTGAAATTTGAAGGTCCACAAGGACACGTTCCGCACCAGAATGGTATGGCAACCCTGTCTTGGAAATCATGTTGTTAGACAACGGTGAACCTTCGAACTATGAAGAAGCGATGGCGGGCCCGGATTCCGACAAATGGCTGGAAGCCATGAAATCCGAGATAGGATCCATGTATGAAAACGAAGTATGGACTTTGACTGACTTGCCCGTAGAGCGGCGAGCCATAGAAAATAAATGGATCTTTAAGAAGAAGACAGACGCGGATGGAAATGTGACCATCTATAAAGCTCGGCTTGTCGCTAAGGGTTATCGACAAGTTCAAGGGGTTGACTATGATGAGACTTTCTCATCGGTAGCGAAGCTGAAGTCCATCCGAATCATGTTAGCAATTGCTGCATTCTATGATTATGAAATATGGCAAATGGACGTCAAAACGGCATTCCTTAATGGCTTCCTTAAGGAAGAATTGTATATGATGCAGCCGGAAGGTTTTGTCGATCCTAAGAATGCTGACAAGGTGTGCAAGCTCCAACGCTCGATTTATGGGCTGGTGCAAGCATCTTGGAGTTGGAACATTCGCTTTGATGAGATGATCAAAGCGTTTGGGTTTATGCAGACTTATGGAGAAGCCTGCGTTTACAAGAAAGTGAGTGGGAGCTCTGTAGCATTTCTCATATTATATGTAGATGACATACTTTTGATGGGAAATGATATAGAGCTTTTGGACAGCATTAAGGCCTACTTGAATAAGAGTTTTTCAATGAAGGACCTTGGAGAAGCTGCTTATATATTAGGCATCAAGATCTATAGAGATAGATCAAGACGCCTCATAGGTCTTTCACAAAGCACATACCTTGATAAGATATTGAAGAAGTTCAATATGGATCAGTCTAAGAAGGGGTTCTTGCCTGTGTTGCAAGGTGTGAAATTGAGCTCAGCTCAATGTCCGACCACGGCAGAAGATATAGAAGAGATGAGTGTCATCCCCTATTCCTCAGCCATAGGTTCTATTATGTATGCCATGCTGTGTACCAGACCTGATGTAAACCTTGCCGTAAGTTTGGTAGGAAGGTACCAAAGTAATCCCGGCAAGGAACACTGGACAACGGTCAAGAATATCCTGAAGTACCTGAAAAGGACTAAGGAAATGTTTCTCGTTTATGGAGGTGACGAAGAGCTCATCGTAAAAGGTTACGTCGACGCTAGCTTCGACACAGATCTGGATGACTCTAAGTCACAAACCGGATATGTGTATATTTTGAATGGTGGGGCAGTAAGCTGGTGCAGTTGCAAGCAGAGCGTCGTGGCGGGATCTACATGTGAAGCGGAGTACATGGCAGCCTCAGAGGCAGCGCATGAAGCAATTTGGGTGAAGGAGTTCATCAGCGACCTAGGAGTCATACCCAATGCGTCGGGGCCGATCAAACTCTTCTGTGACAACACTGGAGCTATTGCACTTGCCAAGGAGCCCAGGTTTCACAAGAAGACTAGGCACATCAAGCGTCGCTTCAACTCCATCCGTGAAAATGTTCAAGATGGAGACATAGAAATTTGTAAAGTACATACAGATCTGAATGTCGCAGATCCGTTGACTAAACCTCTCCCTAGAGCAAAACATGATCAACACCAGAATTCCATGGGTGTTCGATTCATCACAATGTAACTAGATTATTGACTCTAGTGCAAGTGGGAGACTGTTGGAAATATGCCCTAGAGGCAATAATAAAAGTATTATTATTATATTTCCTTGTTCATGATAATTGTCTTTTATTCATGCTATAATTGTGTTATCCGGAAATCGTAATACATGTGTGAATACATAGACACCAACATGTCCCTAGTAAGCCTCTAGTTGACTAGCTCGTTGATCAATAGATAGTCATGGTTTCCTGACTATGGACATTGGATGTCATTGATAACGAGATCACATCATTAGGAGAATGATGTGATGGACAAGACCCAATCCTAAACATAGCACAAGATCGTATAGTTCGTTTGCTAGAGTTTTCCAATGTCAAGTATCTTTTCCTTAGACCATGAGATCGTGTAACTCCCGGATACCGTAGGAGTGCTTTGGGTGTACCAAACATCACAACGTAACTAGGTGACTATAAAGGTATACTACGGGTATCTCCGAAAGTGTCTGTTGGGTTGACACGGATCAAGACTGGGATTTGTCACTCCGTATGACGGAGAGGTATCTCTGGGCCCACTCGGTAATGCATCATCACAATGAGCTCAAAGTGACCAAGTGTCTGGTCACGGGATCATTGCATTACGGTACGAGTGAAGTGACTTGCCGGTAACGAGATTGAACGAGGTATTGGGATACCGACGATCGAATCTCGGGCAAGTAACGTACCGATTGACAAAGGGAATTGAATACGGGGTTGCTTGAATCCTCGACATCGTGGTTCATCCGATGAGATCATCGAGGAGCATGTGGGAGCCAACATGGGTATCCAGATCCCGCTGTTGGTTATTGACCGGAGAGCCTTCTCGTTCATGTCTACATGTCTCCCGAACCCGTAGGGTCTACACACTTAAGGTTCGGTGACGCTGGGGTTGTTAAGAAGACTTGTATGTGATTACCGAATGTTGTTCGGAGTCCCGGATGAGATCCCGGACGTCACGAGGAGTTCCGTAATGGTCCGGAGGTAAAGAATTATATATAGGAAGTGCTATTTCGGCCATCGGGACAAGTTTCGGGGTCACTGGTATTGTACCGGGACCACCGGAAGGGTCCCGGGGGTCCACCGGGTGGGGCCACCTATCCCGGAGGGGCCCATGGGCTGAAGAGGGGAAGGGATCCAGCCCAAAGTGGGCTGGGGCGCCACTTCCCCTAGGGCCCATGCGCCTAGGGTGGGGGAAACCCTAAAGGGGGCGCCCCCCTTGCTTGGGGGGCAAGCCCCCCACCCCTTGGCCGCCGCCCCCCTAGGAGATTGCATCTCCTAGGGCCGCCGCCCCCCTAGGCCCCCTATATATAGTGGGGGGAGGAAGGGCCTCACACCCCACGCCTTTGGTGCCTCCCTCTCCCTCTCCAACACCTCCTCCTCCTCCATAGAGCTTGGCGATGCCCTGCCGGAGTACTGCAGCTCCACCACCACCATGCCGTCGTGCTGCTACTGGAGCCATCTTCCTCAACCTCTCCTCCCCCCTTACTAGATCAAGAAGGAGGATACGTTACGCTGACCGTATGTGTGTTGAACGCGGAGGTGCCGTCCGTTCGGCGCTAGGATCTCCGGTGATTTGGATCACGTCGAGTACGCCTTCCTCATCCCCGTTCTTTGAACGCTTCCGCGCGTGATCTACAAAGGTATGTAGATGCAATCCGATCACTCGTTGCTAGATGAACTCCTAGATGGATCTTGGTGAAACCGTAGGAAATTTTTTTGTTTTCTGCAATGTTCCCCAACAATTCTTTGTTCCATTTAGCTAATAACCTCTTAAGGTCATATCTATCTTTGCAAGCTAGAATAGCGGCAGAAGATTCCATATCTAAAACATAACCCTCAGGAATAACAGGCATATCTTCATCATCACTCTCATCATTATATTCAGATTCAATAATTTCTTTCTCTCTAGCCCTAGCAATTTGTTCATCAAGAAATTCACTAAGGGGCACAGTAGTATCAGGCATAGAAGTAGTTTCATCATAAGTATCATGCATAGCAGAAGTGGCATCATCAATAACATGCGACATATCAGAACGAATAGCAGAAGCAGGTTTAGGTGTCGCAAGCTTATTCATAACAGAAGGTGAATCAAGTGCAGAGCTAGATGGCAGTTCCTTACCTCCCCTCGTAGTTGAGGGATAAATTGTTATCTTAGCGTCTTTCAAGTTCTTCATAGTGTCCAGCAGATATAAATCCCAAGTGACTCAAAGAATAGAGCTATGCTCCCCGGCAATGGCGCTAGAAAAAGGTCTTGATAACCCACAAGTATAGGGGATCGCAACAGTTTTCGAGGGTAGAGTATTCAACCCAAATTTATTGATTTGATCACAAGGGGAGCCAAAGAATATTCTCAAGTATTAGCAGCTGAGTTGTCAATTCAACCACACCTGGAAACTTAGTATCTGCAGCAAAGTGTTTAGTAGCACAGTAATATGATAGTGGTGGTAACGGTAACAAAAGAGTAATGCAAGCAATAGTAAATATTTTTGGTATTTTGTAGTGATTGTAACAGTAGCAGCGGGAAAGTAAATAAGCGAGAACCAGTATATGGAAAACTCGTAGACACCAGATCAATGATGGATAATTATGCCGGATGCGGTTCATCATGTAACAGTCATAACCTAGGGTGACACAGAACTAGCTCCAATTCATCAATGTAATGTAGGCATGTATTCCGTATATAGTCATACATGCTTAGGGAAAAGAACTTGCATGACATCTTTTGTCCTACCCTCCCATGGTAGCGGGGTCCTAATGGAAACTAAGGGATATTAAGGACTCCTTTTAATAGAGAACCGGAACAAAGCATTAACACATAGTGAATACATGAACTCCTCAAACTATGGTCATCACCGGGAGTGGTCCCGATTATTGTCACTTCGGGGTTGCCGGGTCATAACACATAGTAGGTGACTATAGACTTGCAAGATAGGATCAAGAACTCACATACATTCATGAAAACATAATAGGTTCAGATCTGAAATCATGGCACTCGGGCCCTAGTGACAAGCATTAAGCATAGCAAAGTCATAGCAACATCAATCTCAGAACATAGTGGATACTAGGGATCAAACCCTAACAAAACTAACTCGATTACATGATAAATCTCATCCAACCCATCACCGTCCAGCAAGCCTACGATGGAATTACTCACGCACGACGGTGAGCATCATGAAATTGGTGATGGAGGATGGTTGATGATGACGACGGCGACGAACCCCCCTCTCCGGAGCCCCGAATGGACTCCAGATCAGCCCTCCCGAGAGGTTTTAGGGCTTGGCGGTGGCTCCGTATCGTAAAACGTGATGATTTCTTCTCCTCGATTTTTTTCTCTCCGAAAGCAAATATATAGAGTTGGAGTTGGCGTCGGAGGAGGTCCAGGGGGCCCACGAGGTAGGGGGCGCGCCCTAGGGGGGCGCCCCCCACCCTCGTGGACAGGGTGTGGGCCCCCTGGTCTTCATCTTTGGCGAGGATTTTTTATTATTTTTTATAAGACATCCCGTGGAGTTTCAGGTCATTCCGAGAAATTTTGTTTTCTGCACATAAAACAACATCATGGCAATTCTGCTGAAAACAGCGTCAGTCTGGGTTAGTTCCATTCAAATCATACAAGTTAGAGTCCAAAACAAGGGCAAAAGTGTATGGAAAAGTAGATACGACGGAGACGTATCAGGGCGCGGCCCCCACCTTCCTTCTCCTTCTCCCCTCCTTCCTTTCCCTTCGGTGGAAGAAAGGAAAGGGGGGGCAAATCCTACTTGGACTAGGAGTCCAAGTAGGACTCCCTCCTTGGCGCGCCCCTCCTGGCCGCTGGCCTCTCTCCCTCCCTCCTTTATATACGTGGCCAGGGGGCACCCCAAAGCACAACAGACAATCTATTAGCCGTGTGCGGTGCCCCACAGTTTAACACCTCGGTCATATCGTCGTAGTGCTTAGGCGAAGCCCGGCGCCGGTAACTTCATCATCATCGTCGCCACGCCGTCGTGCTGACGAAACTCTCCCTCGTCCTCAGCTGTATCAAGAGCTCAAGGGACGTCATCGTGCTGAACGTGTGCTGAACACGGAGGTGCCGTACGTTCGGTACTTGGATCGGTTGGATCGTGAAGGCGTTCGACTACATCAACCGCGTTACTAAACGCTTTCGCTTTCGGTCTACGAGGGTACATGGACACACTCTCCCGTCTCGTTGTTATGCTTCCTAGATAGATCTTGCGTGATCGTAGGATTTTTTTTGAATTACTACGTTCCCCAACAACAGCAGGGTCCTAATGGAAACTGAGGGATATTAAGGCCTCCTTTTAATCCGGACCAAAGCATTAGCACTTAGTGAATACATGAACTCCTCAAACTACGGTCATCACCGGAAAGTGTCCCGACTATTGTCACTCCGGGGTTGCTGGATCATAACATGTAGTAGGTGACTATAACTTGTAAGATAGGATCAAGAACACAAATATATTTATGAAAACATAATAGGTTCATATCTAAAATCATGGCACTGGGCCCTAGTGACAAGCATTAGGCATAGCAAATTCATAGCAACATCAATCTTAGAACATAGTGGATACTAGGGATCAAACCCTAACAAAACTAACTCGATTACATGGTAAATCGCATCCAACCCATCACCGTCCAGCAAGCCTACGATGGAATTACTCACGCACGGCGGTGAGCATCATGAAGTTTGTGATGGAGGATGGTTGATGATGACGATGGCGACGATTTCCCCTCTCCGGAGCCCAAAACGGACTCCAGATCTGCCCTCCCGAGGAAGAACAGGAGGTGGCGGCGGCTCCATATCTAAAACGCGATGAATCCTTCTCTCTGATTTGTTTTCTCCCCGAACGTGAATATATGTAGTTGGAGTTGAGGTTGATGGAGGTACGTGGGACCCACAAGATAGGGGGCGCGCCCCCACCCTTGTGGCCAGGGTGTGGGTCCCCTTTGGTTGATTCTTTCGCCAATATTTTTTATTTATTCCAAAAGTATTCTCCGTGAAGTTTCAGGTCATTCCGAAAACTTTTATTTCCGCACAAAAATAACACCATGACAATTCTGCTGAAAACAGCGTTAGTCTGGGTTAGTTCCACTCAAATCATGCAAATTGGAGTCCAAAACAAGGGCAAAAGAGTTTGAAAAGTAGATACGATGGAGACATATCACGTTTCCCTTTTGTTTGTGTCACTCTTCGAGATATGGGTTTGTCGTGAGGAATCAAGGTGTGTCTTACCCCCAAAAAGCTTGTGAAGGTTTGGTGGATGCCTCAATGTCTGCCACTAGTGGTTGAGAATCACCTCCATAGTGATATCTTTAGGAGAATAGGGTGAGCCTCCGTTGTAACACTCATCCTCTAACACTCATCCTCTAGCGTTGACTAGCTTCCCTCCAAAGAAGTAAACATTGAGATGCATCCTTGTCTCAGAAGTCTTTGGTTATCCCTAACCCTACCATTTTACTCATGGTTTACTTTGGTCACTTGACCTTGCATTCAATATATATGATTGTTTATCTCACTGTAGCAATTGTTTTGGCACACCTTTATATACCAACAGGGGAAAGTGTAGCCGAAAGTACCAGAGGGAAGTTTGCATGGGTTTTTTAACCAGGTTCCGCCCCTCATGGTCGAGGTAATACCCTACTCCTGCTTTCTTTTAAATTGATGTGGAAGTACCTCGTGCGAGGGGGTTACAAGTGAAGGATGATGATGGCTACCGAGGTCATCATCAAGTATCAACAAGGCAAAAGGATTAGGGTTGGAGGTAGGAGAAGGGGGCTTTTTATAGTGTTCATCCTCAAGCAGTTGTTTTCAAACGTGGACAACATGCGCAAGGGCTAAGTTGGACCTGTGCGCATGGGGTGTCTAGAGATGAAAATACCACTTGTGCGCACGGGGTGTCTAGAGGCATATGCAGTACCCCGTGGGCACGGATGTCTAGAGAGCAAGTAGCTAGCCCGACCGCCCGTGTTAGGTAAGCGCACGGGGTGTCCATATACTCTGGGCATCTCCTATGGGCATATTGAGGGTATGGAATTGATGGCAAAGAAGCTCCCTTTTCGAGTGGTAGGTGGAGGAAGACAAGTGTATAAGTTTAGGGTGTTCCGACACCGTCATTCTTCCATCTTTACCCCTGTTGATAGTGCGATTTCTTTACAACACAAATAAAACTGAAACAAAACCTTTGAGTCACCAAAAAACCACGCCTTTGATCTTTTTGAAGTGTGTGTGTGCGGGGGGGGGGGGGGTCTCCTATGGGCACAATGAGGGTATGTAATTGATGGCGAAGAACCTCCATTCTTGAGTGGTAGGTGTAGGAAGACAAGTGTATAAGTTTAGGGTGTTCCCATCCCACACCGCCATTCTTTCACCTTTATCCCCGTTGATAGTGCGATTTCTCTACAACACAAATAAAACCAAAATAAAAACCTCCGAGTCACCAAAAAACCAGGCCTTTGATCTTTTCGAAGTGGGGTGGGGTTGGGGGGGGGTTCTCAATCCTCTCCCTAACAAGCATCTTAGGAAACAATAAATTGAGATAAATTTTGACTATTGTCATTAGTCCCACTGAATATATTGTCATCGCACCGAAAAATAATTTAGAGCTAAATGCACCCTCACACGGGGCTGCGAGGCCATGCCTTGACCCTTACCCAGAGGGCATTACTCACACATCACAATCGAATATCAGCAGTGCCAAAAAAGCAGTATGGTTCTATGACGCCGCTAGGCCCTCTCCGTTGGCCCAACGCCGGAGAAGAGATGTTCCACCTCAGACACGCCCCCCTTACAGAAAAAGCATGGACCGTAAGAAATGCGGTACCGCGGCTTGGAGACGACGCCCCTGAGAAAGCGCAGGCGCGAGTTTGAACCAAAGTCAAATCCGGCCTTCGCCGCCACCTCGCAGGGAACCAAAGAAACAGCCCGTCACGTCCGGACGAGGCGGGTGAAAAAGCGGCTACCTTCTCTCGAGCCCTCGGGTCGGAAGACTCATTTTTCTTTTTTTTAAATATATTTATTTATGTATTTATGAAACGAATCCATTACCACAATATTGTACTATATGGTTTTGCCTCTCCTATTATATTGTTTTGTAATTTCCTTTTTCTTTCATGGTGATGAGAAGAGAAAGGCTTGACTCACTGTTTTTTGGGGAGAGAAAAAGGAAAGCAAAGGGGGGGAGGAAGAAGAGAAGAGGAGAGGAGAGGAGAGGAGAGGGGGAAGCAACCCAAGCAAGCAAGCCCTAGCCTAGCCTAGCCAGATACTAGTAGATAGACAGAAAACCAAAAGCGCCGGTCGCCGGATCGCCGGATCGCCGGACGAGAGAGACCATGTCCCTCCCGCGGGCAGCCGCCCCCGTCGCGTGACCGGCCACCGGGGCAGCCATCGCCATCGCCATCGCCATCGCCGCCGCCGCCGCCAAGGCCAAGGCCAAGCAGGAGCCCCAGACTCCCTCCCTCCCTCCCTCCCTACAGCAAGCAAGCAAGCAAGCAAGAAAGCGAGCAGGTAAGGAGGGGGGATGGCGGATAGCGGCGGGGTCAGCGCCAACAACGCCGCCGCCGGCAACGACGACGAGGAGGGCAACACCGCCCCGTTCCCCGAGACGGTACCTCCCTCCCCCTCTCCCTCTCCCTTCCATTGATGGAGCTCAACACGAATGCATCCCCTTATCCACTACCAACACACATAGGAGGAAACCATGGCCGTCTCTCAGCAGATCTGAGAGCAAACGACCAATCAATTTTGACCTTCCTTGATTTGATTGGTTCACTTCACCAATGAAAGGCCCATCCCACAAGCTTTTACTTTCATGCCGGCCACTAGGTCTTATCTTGATTACAAATGAAGAAAAGATGCTGGTTTTACAGAGGCAGACACAACTTTGACTTGTGAGCGATGAATGCCCATCAAGTTAATAACACTGCCTTCTGCCACATCATCAGGTCCAGATAGGAGGATCTCCCGAGTACAGGGTCGAGAGGAAGCTCGGCAAAGGTGGCTTTGGCCACGTCTTTGTCGGCCGCCGCCTAACCGGTGGCAACGGCCGCGGCGCCGGTGCTCAGGAGGTGCCAATCTCTCTCTGTCTCTCTGTTTGTTTCTGCTTTTTTCTCATTCATTCATTCATTCATATGTTTTGTGCTTTTTATTTCTAGGTTGCAATCAAATTTGAGCACAACACCAGCAAGGGCTGCAAGTACGGCCCTCCTTACGAGTGGCATGTCTATTCGTAAGTCTCTATTCTGTCAGCGTTCCTTGTCACAACTTCATGCTTCGTGTCATCATCTTTGTCATGACTTTTTTTTTTCTACTGTATATATACCAGTGCTCTTGGAGGTACTCATGGTGTGCCCAAGGTGCATTATAAAGGCCGTCAGGGTGACTACTATGTCATGGTATGAATTATTGCCCTTTTCCAACCGTTTTGCTGGATGACGTTACCCTTGGAGCACAACGTTTTGTTTTATCCTTCTTGTGAAACTGCAGATTATGGATATGCTGGGGCCTAGCTTGTGGGATTCCTGGAATTCAGCAGGGCAGACGTGAGTTTCTTTCTTCTCTTAGTCTTCCTAATGGCTTAGACCGACTTCCTTTTATTTTTATCTGGTTGTATTCAAGGAAGCTGTTTAGTAGCTGCTTCTCTTGGAAGTCGCTCTTTCCAAACATACAACCGCACTGTTATGAATGTCTACTTGCTTCATATACCATACATTTTCTTTTTAGAAATATAACAGTTGTTTCTGCTGTATGCCTGTATCTAAGATGTTTGAAGCAGAAATTATTGTTTTTCATGCACCCATTACATCGTTCTCACACTAACAAGCTCTTTTGTTGCATGTGAAGAAATTTTTTGGTTAGATTTAACATATCTACGTGATAACAGTGTAGTTGAAGGGCCGAGTCTTGACTAGTTTTTTTTTCACACTCGATGAATTATTTCTCATCTTGCACCTATTCTTAAATTTTGCAGTGTAGTTTGTTACTTCCTGGTTTTCTAACTTGTGTCGAAAACTTTCAGCATGTCATCAGAAATGGTAGCCTGTATTGCTGCAGAGGCCATTTCTATCCTGGAAAGCATGCATTCTAAAGGGTAAGCAGGCATCCAAATGTTAGCTATGTCTAATGCATCAGGCATTTTCCCTCTTTCTCATGATGCTGGTACAAATTCCTTTCAGATATGTACATGGAGATGTCAAACCTGAGAATTTTCTTCTCGGTCAGCCTGGAACTCCTCAAGAAAAGAAACTTTTTCTTGTAGATCTTGGATTAGGTAAGCAAACCTCTTTATCCATGTTCTTGCTACTTGTTAGTTTACACTGCAGCGGTGAAAGTTCCGAGTGTTCTGGTAGAATACTGTTGCTAGTGTACTGGTAGTTTAGATGATTCAAACTTGATATTCTTGACTGCTTTAGACCTTCAGTGTTCCATGTTGCTTTGTGTCTGGAACTTTGGATCATCTAAGATTTTTTTTTTTCATTTGGCAGCAACAAAGTGGAAAGATCCTGCTACTCAACAGCATGTTGATTATGATCAACGTCCGGATGCCTTCAGGTCTGCCATGCCTTAAATTTGTTAGTTCCATACGATCTTATATATCTGCAGATGTTCTAAATCTTGTCTTCCTGGTGTAGAGGAACAGTCAGATATGCTAGTGCCCATGCGCATTTAGGAAGAACTGCAAGCAGGAGAGATGACTTGGAATCACTGGCTTATACACTAGTATTTCTCCATCGAGGCAGGTTACCATGGCAAGGATACCAGGTATCATATTGTCTAATCTATTTAGTTTTTGTGCCCATTCACCATCATTTTGTAGCATATCTGTTTGAGAATCTCATATAGATATTGTGTGTGTGTGTGTGTTTGCAGGGTGATAATAAATCATTTCTGGTGTGCAAGAGAAAGATGAGTACCTCACCTGATATCCTTTGCGGCCTCTGTCCTCAACCTTTTAAGCTATTCCTTGAGACTGTAGTCAACATGAAGTTTGATGAGGAACCAAACTACTCCAAGTTGATTTCTTTGTTCGATGTTTTAATTGGACCAAACCCTTCCATCAGACCAATCAATACCGATGGAGCCCAAAAGGTTCGTGTTAGGGCATTGCACATGATTTGGAGTTATTAAGTGAACCTGAAAACACTGCATGTGTTACTAAATTCTTTCATTCCCTGCAGGTAGGGCAGAAGCGTTCTAGGCTGCTTAATGACGATGACGATAGCAATGCAAGAAAGAAGATTCGCCTGGGTGTTCCAGCAACACAGTGGATTTCTGTATATAATTCTAGATCACCCATGAAACAGAGGTACAGTTCTGATTCTCAAGCTAACTCTTCTCCTCTATTGTTTTAGTGAAACCCACAGGATCATATTAGGATTTCTTTTGACAGTTATCTACTGGTTCAAGTTCAGCTTTGAGGGTTTACCCTAATTGTTACAATCATAAAGCAGCTCACAGACTTACTTTAGATGTATTCATGGAACCTGTGTACCGTGTACTTTCCAGCACATTGTGTTTACATCTTAGGCTCATACTGGCTTCTGTAAGCTGTAACAGGCAATGCAGATGTTGTTAGCCATGGTCAGATATGCACACTCCTTTGTATCAGCAAAAAATGCCTTACATAAGACTTTTCTTGTGTCGGCAATTTGCCTGTCGTGTAGGCCTGGAGTATGATGATCCTTCCCTGATATGATGTATTATAATGCCCTCGTACGCATAGCAATACGGTAAAAAGTTACCTTTCCACCGAGACCTGTGAAGCTCATGTGCCACATCCCATATATTTCCATCAGAGTTGCCTGTAGTTTATAACCTGTTAGGAGAACTCAAGCCTCCGTTCCTAAATATAAGTCCTTTTAGAGATTCCAATATGGACCACATACGGAGCAAAATGAAAAATTTACACTCTAAAATACGTCTACATACTTCCGTATGTAGTCCATATTGAAATCTCTAAAAAGACTTATATTTAGAAACGGAGGGACTATAAATGAAGGAAACTTTACAATCTTTGCTGGGAACCAAAATACGCTGACAATCTAGAGTATTCTCCTTCATTGTTTGCATTGATTGATGCACCATCATCATCATCTTTTTATGTAGTTTATTTGTATACAGGCTGATTAACTATTTTCCTTGATAGGTACCACTATAATGTGGCTGACAATAGGTTAGCGCCACACGTGGAGAAAGGAAATGAGGATGGTCTTCTGATAAGCTCAATATCATCATGTGTTGATCTTTGGGCAATCATTATGGATGCTGGAACTGGCTTCACGGATCAAGTCTATGAACTGTCTCCACATTTCCTTCACAAGGTAGAAGAAACTTCCCATCTGTCCCTCGTGTAACTTAATTCTCCTCATTTGCACTCATTTTAACCAAAAAAAAAACAGGACTGGATTATGGAACAATGGGAGAAAAATTTCTACATCAGTTCTGTCGCTGGCGCCAACATCGGAAGCTCTCTTGTAGTGATGTCCAAAGGTATGCATATCTTTTTGTGTTACGTATAGATATAGTCTTTACTTTCTGTTTTTTCCCTAGCTGTCGCATATGTTGCGGTATAGATAGTAAGCATGTATCTCCTGGTGAGTCTAGTTGTCTTGCAATGTACCACATCTGTGTGAATCAGCCTCAGAAGTAAACCTGGAGAGGAGAGCGAAGTCGCTGCTCCAAATCCGCTTGTGTTCCAACAGCAGGATCAGTCATCTGAAATGGCAGGAACAGGCACCTTCCATCTGAGTATCTTGCTACCAGATTGTGATATTTTCTCTGCTTACCAGATTGCAGTTGCCATCTTTTGATGGGAGCCCCTGTTCATGATTCCTGTGTTGCTTTTTCTTGTAGATTTTTGTTTTGCGGGGAAACTTTTTTATTATACATATAACTGCTTAGCTGGTGCTATAATATGTTGTGGTATTTCTGATGACTGGCAGGCACGCCATACACGCAGCAGTCCTACAAGGTGAGCGATTCCTTCCCTTTCAAATGGATAAACAAGAAATGGAAGGAAGGCTTCTACGTGACGTCGATGGCGACGTCGGGCAGCCGATGGGCCATAGTGATGTCACGCAACGCTGGGTTCACCGACCAGGTGAGATTGTGATTTCATCATTCTGAAGCATTTCCTTAAATAAATGGAGCAAAACATGAGTTGTGTATGGCTTTTTTTCGCTCCATATTTTCTTTCACATGCCACTGTTTGCAAAGGCGTGTAAGATTGAACTCCCAGAGTCGCACACATTCCAAGATGCCGCCTGTCTTGTTGGTTGTCTCATAGTTGACTTTGTAAAACGTTGTTACTGGTGGCAGGTGGTGGAGCTGGACTTTCTGTACCCGAGCGAGGGCGTCCACAGGCGGTGGGACAACGGGTACCGGATCACGGCGATGGCGGCGACCATGGACCAGTCGGCCCTGATCCTGAGCATGCCGAGGCGCCGGCCTCGGGACGAGACGCAGGAGACCCTGCGGACGTCGCAGTTCCCCAGCGCGCATGTCAAGGTATGCATGCTTGAACCCTCCCTCCCTCCCTCCCTCCCTAGTAAAGCAGCAAGTTGTTATGGATTGGAGAGCTTTTGCTGACCGAGTTGGAATGAAAATGTTGCAGGACAAGTGGGCCAAGAACCTCTACCTCGCCGGGATCTGCTACGGGCGAACGGTGGCGTAGCGGTAGCATAGCCATAGCCATGGCTGCCCGCGGAGCGAGCTGGATGCAATGCATCCTTGGTAGTAGGTGATGGCTCTTTGAGTGAGTCCTATTTATCCAGACCTGATTCATGTTGCTGACACCCAACCCAACCCCAACCCCAACCCCATCCCATCCCATTCATGTGTATATTTTCATAGCATCTGCTTGCTTAATTTTAATTTTAATTTTAATTACTGCAGCATCGATTGTAGTGAGTTTGTTTGGATGGATTGTGAATGAATGAATTTCCTCATCATGTATCTGACTCACTGCTAGTCATGATGATGATTATGTTGCTGGTCTCTTGTACCATGCATGTTTTTCATCTCTAGATGCATCTCCTTTTATCCATTTTGATGACAAGTATTTTTTTTCGGACGGAGGGTCCATTTTGATGACAAGTATTTTGGGACGGAGGGAGTACTAAATCGCTTCTCATTATAGTACATTCCTGCTAAAATACAGACATGTCCATGAAAGCTAAGCTAGCAAAGCAGTTTGGCACTTGTACCTTATCTTTTTAACTTTTGCCAACAACTAGTGCACATTAGAATTATTATCAGTCAACAAGCAAACAATTATTATTGTACAATCAGTCAATACATATGTACGAGTATATATTAAGTTAAAAAAATATAAATAAAGAGATTTTCTTTTTTTGAGAGAAAGCAGAGCAGTTGGAGCCGGAGGCGTACAAGTGGCCACACCTCCACCACCATTGCCAACCATCCACTTCCAACGAGACCAAACCCAAACCCAAGCCGGACAGATAGATCCAACAAGAGCCATCAGCCATGGCCGGCCTCCTCCTCAGGCTCCTCCCTCCCTCCATCCTCTCCGGCGGCGCCACCTCCACCTCCACACCTCGCCGTCGGCCAGCACCGATCCACCACACCACCACCAGAATCACAAGCAGCAGCATCAACGCAACACAGTCTTCCTCCTCCTCCACCACACCCGCGACAACCTCGGCGTCGTCTCCGGCGGCGGTGAAGCTCACCTACCTCCAGTTCAACGGCTGGCTGTGGGAGCTGCCCGGCGGCTTCCGCGTCCTCGTCGACCCCATCCTCGTCGGCAACCTCGACTTCGGCATCCCCTGGCTCTTCGACGCCGCCAAGAAGACCCTCCCCAACTCCCACCCACAGCCGGACGCCGGCCTCCTCGCCGACCTGCTGCTCATCACCCAGAGCCTCGACGACCACTGCCACCTCCGCACCCTCACCCAGCTCGCCGCCATCCGCCCCGGCCTCCCCGTCGTCGCCACGCCCAACGCGCGCCCCATCCTCTCCGCCCTCCCCTTCACCCACGTCACCTACCTCGAGCCCGGCCAGTCCACCACCGCCGCCGCCGTCACCGTGCTCGCCACCGCCGGCCCCGTGCTCGGCCCGCCGTGGCAGCGCCCGGAGAACGGCTACATCGTCACCGCCGGCAAAAACACCAGCGTCTACTACGAGCCGCACTGCGTGTACGACGCCGGGTTCCTGCGGGACAGGGCGCTGCGCGCCGACGTGCTCATCACGCCCGTCGTCAAGCAGCTCCTCCCGGCCGACTTCACCCTCGTCTCCGGGCAGGAGGACGCCGTGGAGCTAGCCAGGCTGCTCCGCCCAAGCTACGTCGTGCCCATGAGCAACGGCGAGTTCGACGCCAAGGGCCTCCTCGCCGCCCTCGTCTCCACCCGGGGCACCATCCAGGCCTTCAGGGCCATGCTCGCCGACGCGCTCCCCGACGCAAAGGTCGTCGAGCCCACCCCCGGCGTCCCGCTCCACCTCCGCTTCGACGACAACGACAACGACAACAACAACAATTCATCAACATCATCATCATCATCTTCATAGATTAGCTCCATTCTCCATTCATATTGCAACAACATAAGACAGACAGACAAACAGAGGGAGGGCAAAAGATTACTTCTTAGAAGAACTCCATCTAGACATGCTCTAGTAGAATATATATATATATATATATATATAGTTCAAAAAATCTTAATATCATATAGTATATGCAAGTATAATACTACAATCTTTTTCCTTTTGATTTGTAGGATAAGCATAATACAATCTTTATTACAAGTGTATTCTACTGTACATGGCAAGACCAGTTTCATGGATGGATGCCGGTCAGTCTATAACCATTCCATCATCATCATCGTCATCCTCATCCGGCGAGATGAGCCCAAAAGGACTGCAGCAGGGTCTTGGAGCCCAGGAATTGCCCGCCGGAGTCTGACTCCATGTCGTAGCACCAGGGGCCGCCGTCAACCCCACCGCCGGACGCCGTGACCAATCCCTGCTGCTCCAGCTCTGC
This sequence comes from Triticum aestivum, assembly GCF_018294505.1. NCBI lineage: Eukaryota > Viridiplantae > Streptophyta > Magnoliopsida > Poales > Poaceae > Triticum > Triticum aestivum. Next base: position 630,673 of record NC_057806.1, read on the forward strand.
CGCCTTGCCGACGAAGAAGAGCCGACCATCGGAGGCGGCGAGCACCGCCTGGATCACCTGCGGCCGGCCATAGAGCCTGGGAAGGTACACCTTGTCGGCCATGGACTCGACGGCCGGCTTTGCCACCGACACCGACGACGTCGTTCCGGTGAAAAGGGACTGGCCGTCCAATGACTTGACCCTCTTCCATGCCATCTTGGCCTCGTCGAGCCTCAGCACGTAGATGGGCGGGGCTCCATTGCTGCCCGTCAGGACGGCGAGTCGACGAGGTGGCAATTCTTGTAGGCGAGCTCCGGGCCGAAGCCGGCGGGCTTGGGGAGCGCGCTCCACGTCGCCTCGCCGGGATCGTAGACCCCTAGAGCACCCTCCTGTCCAAGGCAGTAGAGCATCCCCTTGTGCATCACCGGGCAGCAGCAGCAGGACATTCTGAACCCGCTCTGCTCCTCGACGCTCTTCCAGCCGCCGCCGCCGCCGGCCCAGCTCTCGACTATCCGCCATTGATGAACTCCAGAGCAGAGCAGAGCAGAGACGACAAAGAAGGAATTTTTATCTCACGGCCAGGCCAGGCCAGACGACGAGTCGGTCCGTCCAAACCTCCTGGACCGGACCCAGACCGACCCCGCCTCTAACACCTCCCCTCAAACCTCCCCTTATAAATTTCAAATTTCAAATTCAAGTTTTTTTTAAAAAAAATAGCACCCAGTCCTGCTTCCAAATTCAACTCCGCAAGTGCAACTTTGTGCCTGGCATCATGAGAAAAGTGGCATGTTTTCAGTTAAGAGTGCGTACATGCTTGCACAGAATCTCATGGACTCCAAGGTTAATCTGGGAAATTCTAGTGCAGCAGTAAACGGGGAAAGAAGGATCTGGAATATTATTTGGAAAGCTAATGTCCCACAGAAGATTAGAATATTTGCTTGGCGGGTGGCTTCACACATTTGCATTTGAGCTCCTCAAGATTTGGAACTTGATGATTCCCGTTATTACTGAACTCCCTTCGTAAGTTCAAGTGGATTTTGTTCATGGATACAACTTGTTGTCAGTATGATCAGGAGCATGTGCTTGCGGGTATTTGTAAAATAAAATGGTACGCTTCTTTGATCTGGCAAAAATTAAATATGAATGATGAGAGTGCAAGTGAGTTATAGAACAATGTGTTTAAAAATAACCTTATAAGCTAAAATGATAGTCCTAATTTCACAACGTACTTCCTCTGCAAATAAATATAAGACACTCTAGACCACTAAAGTCGTGGTCTAAAACATCTTATATTAGTTTATAGTGGGAGTAGTAAATTAGTCATACTATATGTACTCCATTTTTTTTTATGTTGCTTGATTGGTTTACTAAGCAAGGAATTTTTGTTATTTTTCTTCTTCCCCAATAATATGACAACCAAACAAATCTAGATGATTGCGCCGAATTTTGACAAAATTCCTCAAATTTTCTATCTTCCATATTATATATCTTCGCACCTAATCTCTCTCTCTCTCTCTCTCTCTCTCTCTCTCTCTCATATAGTCAAAATCAATTGGTAGAAGTATGATTCATACGCGTGTTCTATGCTTGCAGTACTACCAGGGGAGTGAATGGTAGCTTCTCTTCACACACTCATGGGAGAGACCAGACTCGTGGGAGGAGATGGCAAACGATTTCTGGTTGCAGAGGTTCGCTGTATTGGGGAACATTGCATGAAAATCAAAAACTTCCTATGAACACCCAAGATCTATCTAAGAGAAGCATAGCAACTAGAGAAGAGAGTGTGTCTACGTATCCTCATAGACCGTTAAGCGGAAGCATATATCACGCAGTTGATGTAGTTGTACTCGTCACGATCCAATCGCGATCCAAATCGATGAAGTACCGAACGGACGACGCCTCCGCATTCAGCACACATACGGCTCGATGACGTCTCCTCCTTCTTGATTCAGCAAGCGAGGGATGAGAAGCAGATGGGATCACCAACAGCACGACGACGTGACGGCGATGATGGTGGAGTGATTCCGGCAGGGCTACGCCGAGCGCTACCGAAACAACACAGACGGAGGAGTTACGAAGTAACGGGAGGGAGAGGGGGGCCAAAGGCTTGTGTGTCCTCTTGGGGGTGCCCCCTCCCCTCTATATATATACGTGGAGGGGGGTGGTGGCCAGCCCTCCAAGCCCTAGGCACGCACCAAGGGGGAGGAGTTGGACTCCAAGTCCAATTCCCTCCTTTTTCCATACACAGGTGGACTTTCCACATCTCCCAAGCCACACGGGCCTTGAGGGACTTGTGCGCCTGGCCCAATAAGGTCAGGGCGCCTCCCCTCAGCCCGATAAGGCTAGGGCGCCTGGCCCAATATGCAGTAGAAACCTTCTATAATGTGCTCTGCACGATGGGAGAAGACACAATGCGCCTCTTTGGGCCGGCCCATGTCCAGGCGGCCTATTTTTCAAATTCCATTTTCCTTTTCTGTCTTTGTTTTTTCTACTTTAAATAATTTGAGACTTTAAAAAGATTTCAAACATTAAAAAAAGATAATTTTGAGATAAAGTGCTTAATAATTCATAAATGTTTGTGTATTCAGAAAATGTTCGCGATTTTTAACAAATGTTTGCAATTTTGGAACAAATTTTTGCGAAATCAAAAAATGTTCATGCTTTTTTCAAAAAGTTTTTGTATTAAACTATGTTAATAAAATTGAGCAAAATTTCGCCATTTCAAAAAATGTTCATGAATTGAAAAATATCCTAAAATTTCAAAAAATCTTCGTGACCTACAAAATAGTTTATTGATTCATAAAATGTTGGCTGATTCAAACAATGATCATGCAGTTCAAAAATGTTCATTAAATCATTTTTTGTGAATTTAAAAAATTATTCCATAAATTTCCAAAAAAAAATGTTCTTGACTCTAGAAATGTTAGCCTATTCAAGAAAAATGTTTTAGAAAAAATTCATGAATTTTAAAAATGTTCATGATTTTAGAAAATGTTTGAAAATATGTAAAAATGTTCACAAATTTGAAAAATGTACACGAGTTTAAAAATGTTCATGATTTTCAATTTTTTCAAGATGTCATTAAAATGGGACTGATAGTGTCTCTTGGTGATGCAGTAAAATGTGGTCATGGCCATTTAAGATTATGATTTATTTCACCCCTTGCAACGCACGTGCCGTTTTGCTAGTTAAACTAAAATCTATATCTATAACTAACTAATAATCAAAGGGCTATTGCTTTCGGCGGTATGTCATGGATTTTTCCTCCAAGGTTGCAAAAAATTACATACGAATGCCATCTATAAGTGATAAAAAATGTTTCTCACAAGGGAATTCCCCGCCTGGACCGGCCCATGCAGTAGGGACCTCTTATACAGTGCTCTGCGCGCTTGGAGAGATGCGACATGCCCGTTGGGCCGGCCCATGTCCGACCGGCCTATTTTCTATATTTCGTTTTTATTTTCTCTTTGTCTTTTCCGTTTCTGTTATTTTATACTTTAAATTAGTTGGGACTTAAAAAAGTTTCGAAAATAAAAAATTGAGAGCTTTTAAATATAATGTCTGTAGATTCATTTTTTTGTTATTTTGTAAAAATATGTTTTCTTATTCAATTTTTTTTGAAAACAGATGTTTGGAAAATAAAAAATGTTCATGATTTTCTAAAAAGTTCGTGTATTAAAAAATGTTGATGATTTGAACAAAAATAGGGCAATTCAGAAAATGTCATGAACGAAAAATACCCTAAAAAGCAGACTAAGGTATAGCCTAGTGGTAGGAAGGGGATGATGCCTTCTCACCCACCCAGGTTCAAGGCACGGTACTTGCAATTTGGGTTTGTTGCACCAATTATACTGTAGGGGTTCCCTTACAGTCTTTCTGTAAAAAAAATACCCTAAAAATTAAAAAACTATTCATGACTTAAAAAATAGTTTATTCATTCATAAAATGTTCGCTGATTCAAAAAATGATCTTGCATTTCAGAAAATGTTCATTAAATCCAAAAACAGTTCATCAAATCAAAACAAAAAGTTTGTGAATTTGAAAAGTTGTTCCACCAATTTCCAAAGAAAATGTCCATCAATTCTAGGAAAATTCACGGACTCAAGAAAATTGTTTTAAGAAATGTGCATAATTTTTAAAATGTTTTATAATAGTATAAAATGGCCATGAATTAAAAAATGTTCTTGATTTTAGAAAATGTTCAAAAAAATTTAAAAGTCTTCACGATTTCAAATATGTGCATGAATTTATTTATTTCATGATTTCAAAAATTGTTTATGATTTCATGAAATTGAGAGTGATATTGTATCTCGGTGATACAACAAAATGTGGTCATGGCCATTGGAGATTATGGTTTTTTACTCCATTGCAACGTAGGGGCCCTTTTGCTAGTACTACCTAAGCAATTTGTGGAGCATCCTCGGATCCGGCCGAGGACAGTCCGGTGGCCATGGCCGAGGAACCGGCGGGTCACCCCTCAAAGAACAGCGGCCACAGTCGATTGAATCGAGCTTGGAGATCGGATCCGCGCTCTCAAGATGATCTCGAACACGCCGCCCCGCAAACGTCCCAAGGGTCCCCTTGAGCCACCCTTGCATCGCAGGACAATGTCAAATCGATCCGGATTCGGATTTGCTCTGCCCCCACGTCGCATGTTGTCCCGGGGGTTCGGGACCAACCGACGTCTAGGATTTGGCCTATGTTAAGCAGAAGCCTAGAAAAACCATTCGGCAATTCTGGATGAGATTCTTGTTCGTAAAAAATAAGATCCTAGATTACTGCGATACATAAGCTATTTTGGCGTTCCGTTAGAATTGTCATAATGAAGGCATCCATAGTCTTCGCACGGAGATGATTCAGAATGTTTCTTAAGCTATCAGACATAGTATCAAGATACTGTGTTATGGAAGACACCTGGTTAGCAGAAAAAGAATAGAAAGATTTGATCAAAGATCTGCTCGTTCCTCAAGGCATACACGCCGATGCGAGAAGTGCTCCAGAACCATTGAGCGGGTTGCTCGTCATGAGCACCAAAAGAAGCAACCAGCAAAGAAACCAAAAACTACACTGGATGCAACCCATCACAATCAATATATCAAAAGTAAAAAGTAGGGGCCTGAATCTGGTTAAACAATGTGTCCCTACTTTCTTCTGTTACCATCTAGCTCAGATCATCAAGCTTGCAACCCTCTATCCGAGATCTGCCAGTTTTAGCACCGATACCGTCTGCTTCCTCTTGCCGGAAATCAACAAAATATGGTCATAGCCATTAGTAGCATATATTTGTAAGAAATATAATTAATAAAAATTAAACAGGGAAACAACTGTGTGCGCGCACGACTGATGGCTACGATCGCCCGATCGATCAACTCACTTTCCGACGCTAATTAAGCGTTGTTCTCTTTGTCTTTGTCGGAAGCTCACAAGGCAGAACACACTTGGTCAGTTGGTCTATCCCAATCCCGTCCCTTCCACGTCCTCCACCATGCTGATTACCTCGCCTTGATGCTACTAAGGCTGGTTATAGTGGAGAGTAACTTATACTAGCGTCACGCATATGACATTAGTCTAACTTACTTTTTTTTATAATGTAAAGTAATATAGTAATAATGTCATAGATGGTCTCATTTATTAGCTTACTCATCATGTCTTGAGAAGCGCTATGTTGCAGTAACATATTATGTTATAACATTTTATTAACTATTTTTTTAGAAAAGGAGGATGATCCCCGGCCATTTTATTGATTATTCTCGAGGACCTTATAAAGTAGAACAACAATATGTCCAAATCCGCCATCTTGGCAACATTTGCCGCTACTCCTATCCAAATGATGAAGGGTGCAAGCTGGGCCACATACCCAGACCTCTCACCTAAGCTTAACATCTAAAGCCGGAGGCCCCGACCGAGCCATCTGCCGGGTCCGGGGCTCAAACCGGTCCGACGCACTCACATGTGTTGTCGCCGCCATCTTCCACTGGTCCATTTTCAGAGCAGAGAGGTGACAACCTTGGCAGGTTCTCCACCATCGACGCCACCACGACGACCTCCACCTACGCGAGCCTTGGCAGGTCCTCCGCCATTGACGCCACCATGACGCCAGCCGATGACCTCCATCTACGCGAGTCCATCTCCAAGCAACGGACGTAAATCCATGCTAGGATCGGGCCACACCACCACCGTCGTCCACCACCCACAAGCGCCACCAACCCTAAGATTCCAAAGCGGCGCCTTCAAGAAGGGAACGGCGCCGTGAGCGCCGCCGCCGCCCAACAAAGTTAGGGCTTGCGCCTGGGAGAACTAGGGGAAGGTGAAGTGAAGAGATCAGTCCATACTGACGCCTCCAAGGAAGGAACGGCACCCTCAGGCGTCGCCGTCGGCGCGGCCGGTCATAGCCGGCTAGGGATTTCGCCTGAACCAGATCCCCGCCACCAGCAACACCTCCTGTACAGAACCGGCGACCAAGAGGAAGTGTGGCCCGACCAGGCTGGCGCACACGCCGACCAGGGGAGGAGGGGAGGCGCCAGATCGCGCGCACCGACCGTCGCAGAAGCCGCCGCCGGCCGCCAACGACCACCGAATCCCGCCACCCGCGCAGTCGGGACATGAGATCCACCGCCCGCACGGCTGCTAGCCGGCCGTGCCTTGCCAATGGAGGCACCGCTCTAGATCTGGGGTCCCCACGCAGAAGCAGGGCAACCGAGGCCCCGCCGCCACCATCCTTGGCGCCCCGGGCTTGCCCGGCGGCTGCCTCAGGCGGCGGCGAGGAAGGGAAGGGGGGGGGGGTCAGGAGTAGGGGCGGCTAGGGTTGGGGGTGAGGAGGAGGGGAGGCTAGGGTTGGGGGACGGAGCATCTCATTAACTACTTGTCACATAAACAATTTTTTTTTAAATGCGCTATGTTACTCTCACTATGACTGGCCTAACATTGTAGTCCAACCTCTGCATGCACACGAGGCAGCCAAGAGGATCCTTCTTGCCGATTTGCCATGCTACTAACATGGCCTCTTGAAGGAGGATGTCCCCATCACAACCTTATTAAGAAAGTTTGACTCTCCAAGAAAGTCGGAGGTCCACTTACTTTGGGACAGGAAGAAACAAACGAGAAACTAGCTCCACCGCTAAACGCCCGCTCACCTACTTTCATTCCCCTCCCCACAACTTGCATCCCCGCTTCGACATGGTTCCTTCCTCATAATAAGAATCAATGCAAGCATGCATACGCAAGAAGCCGACCAGACCCATACACAAATTTCAGTCCCGTGGCTGCGGCAATGGCATGCATCTCCATGTGAATTGCGAGTGCATGTATTTCCATAATGTCTTAATCTTAACAATCCATCTTATTTCTCTTGTTGTTTCTTTTTTCTACCACCAAACTGACAAGAACGAAATGAACACAGGAAAGTTAAAAAGGTTCCTAATTGACTTGGTGGTAGTATTAGGCGTAGCGGCCTTGATTTTCGCCAACAATGCCACAAGGCCCGAGGTAAGCAAGCACATGTTCCACATGATATTATTCATACTAGCAGTACTAGTATTATGTTTGTTTTTGGTTGTTTGTTAATTTGCATGTGTTTAACGGAACGGAATACGTACTATACTTACTTGGTTGTTGTAATTTTTTGTTTAAAAAAATATATAGAAGCCTGAGGATATCAGGTTGAACGACAGGGGTGAGTGCGTGTACCCTATGAGCCTGTCTTTGGTGGTGGGTTTGGCCGAGCTGGCTGTCCTTGTGGGCTGCGTCTCGTATTTCACCTTCCGACACGGATGCTGCTGGGTGCGCCGCGACGGCGTCTCTGATTTGAGCTTCGCGCTGGGCATCTTCTTCGCCATCCTCGCATGGTGAGTGAGTTGAGCCCTTCATAAATAAATACAAGAGCATTTAGATCACTACTTCTCTAATGGTGTGGGTGTGGGTGTGGGCGTGGGCGTGTGCAGGTTATTGGCGTTGTGGGCGGCACGACTATATCTCGTCGATGTGGCGGCGATCTGGCCGGGGAGGCGTGGTAAACCCCCGGAGTGTTACACCTCTCTTAAGACGGATCACCATCACCTTATGGAGAAAGCATTCGGACCCTTCATCTTTGCCATCGCCTTTGCAATCGGCTCCTACAAGAAACTTTCCCCTCCTCCTGTACAAACCTAGCTAGCTAGCGTACGATCTCCCCAACATTCCATGTGAGCACATTATATTGGAGGCTCCTTTTTTCCTGGTTTGATTATTTTGTTAACTCACATTCACATATCATGATTAGAGTCGGATTTCTACAATGCATGTGGGAAGCTTCAAGCATATTTAATATTTGATTTGAGGGATATTTTTCTTAACTTCGAGTCTAGTTAGGCTTTTGAAATTAGGGAGCGTCTATGTGCATCTCCAACGCTGACGCCCCAAACCGGACACCTCATCCGTCAGCGGACACTCATGCGTGAGCTGGTCATCTAATCATAACTAAGTATTTGTTCAAGCAAAAACAAATACCTCAGCTCTGGTCCACCCACATAACACTTATAACGTTAAATCAATATGAATCGTGGTGAAAGTAACTTGTCGATATTCCCGTGTGCCCTCCGGCAGTTCCGGCTCCGCCTCCACCATGGTAGCATTCTCCTTCTCCGGCTTTGCGTGCTCCTTCTCCGGCTACGAAGAATCCGGAGGCAGGCCGATAGCAACCCTCACATCGCGCCAAGCATGGATCTCTTCCAGCAGCTGCAACCGACGCTCTGGAGTCAGTATCGCATACATGGTGATCCTCTGCCGGGCCATGGCTAGCAGCTACGGCGAGCAGATGGAAGGTGGCGGCACCGAGGGGATGGAGAGGGAAGGGATGGGGACGACATAGAGATGGGCTGCCGTCGTCTGGCTTAAATGGCCGGACTTGGTCCCTCAGGCGTTACGTCGGAGTGGTGCCATGAATGCGTCCGCACCGAGGACCGGAGGAGGCGCTCGTTGGACCTGTTGAGTAACGTGATTGTATTAAGAAACATAGGATAAACTAGGAAGTATTCTGGCTTGTCTTATACTTCAAATAGGTCATGTACTCCTATATATATGCCCACGAGGCTCAAGCAATACAACGAACTATTTTCACTAAATCCCGCTCTCCCTTCTAACATGGTATCAGTTTCCGGATTCTAAACCCTAGTCACCGCCGATTTCCACACCCGCGCGCCGCCCCCTGCTCACTCCTCCGGTTGGGGCGTCGCCGGTGAGCCAGCATCAACACTCGTGCATCACCATGGGCCCTTGCTCAATCCTCCGGCCCGGGAGTCGCGGCGAGCCCGACATATTTTTCTCCTCTCTTTCTCTCTTGCTCCCAGCACCTCCTCCTCAGCTTCTCCCGCATCGTCCGCCGCCCGCATCAACACCGCCTCCCAGCAAGCATAGCTCCGCCCTGGCCGTTCACCATTCTCCCGCTCCTCTCACCCTCCTCCTTCTACCCGCCTCCTGTGCCCGCGCTCGCAACCGTGGCCGCTTCTGCTTGCACCGGCCGCCATGGCCACAACTCAAGAGAAGCGCGCACTAGAGGATGCGACCAAGTAAAGATCGAGCCCACCCAACACTGATTGTCTCCACATGACCCCAGGATGCGACCAGGTCAAAATCAACAATCTCAATTGGATGTGAGGCATTCAAAAATTATGAAGCATAGTGATATGGAAGATGTGTGCCCAATTTTCTTCCCAAACAATACGACAACAAGGCAAAGCCGAAAGATTGAATGGACTTTTTACACAACTCCTCGCATTTCCTATTTTCCATATTATATTAGTCGGAGGAGGATCGAGGATCTTTGTGCAACACATTCCTCCTGATCCTCTGAGCGTTGCACTACATATTCATATACAAATATACAATTCTAATCCTTGCCGATCAGGGAGCTTGACAGCCGATAAATTAAAGAAAGAATAATAATGAAAGAATTGTTCGATCCTTCCTCTCTAGGCTAGCTAGCCGCTGAGGTGGCGAGCGCGCGTACGTGTCCTCATCAATATCAGAGGGAGGGAGGGTCAGAGTGCCACGATGGCGAGCAATGCGAGCACGGCGACGACGGCGCCCCACGCGGTGCCGGAGTCGTCCTGGTGGGTGAGGTAGTGGCAGCACGCGTGGCAGTTTCCTTGATTGCTTGCTAGTATAGTTGATGGTTGCATGGGGAGTAAGTTTGGATTTGGGTTGTAGAAGGAAGAGAGGAAAGCATATGCAAGTTGTATTATCGAAAAAGACTTTCGACCCGCTTTATAAATAAAGTAACCATCAAGCACAAAGTATCAAGGTAACAACAAAACACACTACACACCAACACAACGCCACCGCAGGTCAGGTCCAACACACACACAAAGACACAAACAGCCCCAAGTTCCTCTGTGGGCACAGCACAACAAGTCCAACACAGACGCACGGCAAAACAACCCAAGACGGCGGTGACGGAGGCAGTGCAAATTGTACTGTGGGGGCATCGCATTGCATTGCATCGGTTGAGAGGCAAAGAAGAAGATGCCAAAAAGGAAGACGAAGGATGGACAAGTGTAGCAACCAAGGGCAAGGGGAGGTAGCTGACCTAGGAAGGAAAAGGGCATTTTTTGCATCAGGTGAGAAGGAAAGGAAAGCAGCTGCTTATACTACAAGTTTTCCTATGCAACTTCTTTGTATTTTTTTATTTTTCTATGCAACTTCACACGGGAGTAGATTGGGCACCCAAGTTTGAGATCCCATGATTTCATACTTTTTTGAATTCTCGTGGTATATTTTGAATTTAATTTTCGTACAGGGGGGTGCCCTTGCCGGCGACGATGCCCGTTGACAAAATATTGTTCTATGTTGTTGCAAAAATTTAAATCAAAATTCAAAACATTGGGCGATATACAAAAATAATGAATTTAGCATCAATGTGGTAATGGATCAAATTTAAAGCCCAACTTATGTGGTGTACTATTCAATGTCGATTTTGTGATTTTTGTACCTTGATTAACGTTTCATGTCTGGGTTAGCGCCTCCACAGTAGAAGGCGCCTACCCGCGTTTTGGTTACCGCGTTTACCAACCCCCCTCGAGAAACACTCATATCGAGCAAAAAATCTCAAATAATTTGAAATTTTTGAATTCAAACTCTTGCAATATAGTTAAATAATGTCCATCTCTTCCCTAGAAAGAGAACTGGTCGCGGCCTGGCAAGGTAGGTGATAATAGGAGTTAAATAGCTCTCTATATCGATTTAAAAAAAATGAATTCAAAATTTGATTATAAATTCCGTCCGGAACTTCACGGTTACCGTGGTAATCGTAAATTCAGGTGCCCCTCGAGAAAAAAGGTCCACTTGGGATCCAAAACCTTGGCGCCTACACCTGCCGTTTCCGGTGTATCGTGGGAACACAACCCAGTGACTGCCGACAGCCACCGCCGGGCAAGCTCGAACGACGCCATGCCCATGGTCTCTAGAGCCGATCCAACTGACGGCACGACAACACCCGAGGAGCCCAACTCGGACCGATGCCATGAAAAAGCATCAGACATGAGAAGCACAACGCAAAGGAGACCAACACGGACCGAGTCAGCCCCTCGTATCAATGCGCCAGCCGTCGTCCACCACCACGAACCTGATCCACGCCGCACAACAAAGATATCCACGACCCGGATCGCACCGCCGCCAAGCCGCCCCTACGCCAACCGGACTTTGCCCGGCGGCGCGCGTCGGCAGTGACCAGGGGAAGGGAGGCGCGGGGAGGGCTGCTGGTGGCGCAGGCTAAGGGTCGGTGGTGGTGACCACAGAGAGGTTGTTGAAGCCGCAGGATCCCTTCTGCTGGCCGGCGGACTGGAAGAACTGGTTGAAGGCGTAGGAGACGTTGCCCCTGACGTCGAGGCCGCCGCACGAGGAGCCGGGGCTGAGGCTGGTGCAGTCGGCGTACTGGCACGCGTACCCCACGGCGCCCACGATGGCCGGGTCGGTGGGGCTGGCGTCGGGGCGGAGCACGCACCACTGCTTGGACAGGTACCTGACGCCCTTGGCCGGCACGACGCCCCTGCCGCCGGCGAGCCTGAGCGCGTACTTGGGCGAGCCGTCGTAGTTGAAGACGCCCCAGTGGCGCTCGAAGTTGCCGGGGTCGACGCTCTTGGCGTCCTCGTCCAGCAGCGCGAACACGTAGACGTCGGGCATCTGGGGCCGGCCACGAACCTTCATCCATGCATGTTTGTTTCTTCTTGATTGTTTGAATGAAGAAGAAGAAGAAGAAGAAGAAGAAGAAGAAGAAGAAGAAGAAGAAGAAGAAGAAGAAGAAGAAGAAGAAGAAGAAGAAGAAGAAGAAGAAAAGAGACGTAATACGTACCGGATGTCGACGCCGTAGTCGGAGACGTAGTGCGAGACGTTGTGCTGCACCCACTGCTCGGCGGCGGCGACGTCCCGGGCGACGGTGGCGAGCAGCTCGTTTGGACGTGTATGCGCGCTCGTTGGAGGAGCTCAAACGACGACGCCCGCATTTAAGGCCCCTTCCTTTGCTTTTTTTTCTTCTAACTAGAACAGTGACCGTGCGTTGCAATGCTGTGTTAATAAATTCTTATCAAATTCTACCCTTGAATTACCTTATATTTTGATTAGAAGTTTGGTAAGTAAACTGAAGTAGAATTGATTCATAAGGCAAGTAAATTAAGGTGATTGATATCATATACATGAAAGGTTGGACGAGGAGGTGGTGGGAAGAAAGATGAAATGGGAACCTTACGTTCTTTTTAAGTAGTAGAGATTCCATTCATTCATTCAAAACTTTGTTACATACATTATTCTTTTGGGAAGGTAACAACTTTTTAAGGAAGGCATTACTTCTTCAACCATAAAAGTAATTATGCTCTCTTTTTGCGGGGAATTGATTTTCTCACACCATGCATGTGTGTTTCTGTCTGTCTGAAAGTTTCACGGCCAATATCTAGCTAGTGCCATGTGTGTGTTTCACCCAATATGTGTCACCCGAGCTTTAGGACGGTGGTAGTGGGAGGTCAATGGGAGCAGCAAGAGATCGGGCCTCATAGAGTTTGTTGGGCACCACCAAGCTTCGAGAGCGTGACATGATACATGGGATTGGCGGGATGTACTCGTGGGCAAGCTAGCGGGTGCTTGGGAAAATTTGTGTGTGTGTGTGTGTGTGTGTGTGTGTGTGTGTGTGTCGTCTGTCATTCCCCTCCCGATCCCCTTGGTCTCCCTCCTATCCCACTCACGGTGGCGCCGCCGCCTCCACCCACCACACCGGCAACCTCCCCCACCGGCGATCCCCTACATCCGTCGCCCTCACCTTCTCTCTGGCCCAGTCCCAGATCGACCCGACCCGCAGGTGAGCCGGCGGCCAGGACCCACGCGAAGCGACGCAGGTCGATTTTCTCGCGCGCCACTGCCTCCTTCCTTCCTTCCTTCCTCTCTTGGGGCGCTCTACCTCTCTCTCGCTGCGCCTCCTCTGCTTCGACCTTCTCCAGGTGCCCGAGCCATGGAGCTCAATCGTCAAGGTGCTTGGATTCGATTTCGATTTTGTTTGTTGCTATATATATATATGCTGTTGGTTGGTGATGCCAAGGTCCTTCCTTTAATTTCCTTTGCTGCAGGAGAAGAAAACCCTATCTAGACCTGGAGGAGGATGTGGTGGATTGGGGAACCACCCGAGGAGGAAGGAAGGAAGGAACGTCACCATGGACCTCGACGCCCTCAATAGTGTTTTCTGGCATGGTAAGCTTGCGGGTAGTAGTTACGAGCTGTGTCTGCACCAACAAAAAAAAAGACGTGCAGTCCAATTTACTAAAAAGAAAACCATCCAGTCCAAAGCAGTAAATAAACCTGTCCAGTCCAATCCAATCCAAACCAAGTCAATCTATGTACGTAGTATCTATTCTACTGGACGCTGACTCAAGTTTCTTCTCATGTGTTGTTGGATATGGGCCCAACGGCTGGGATTAAGTGGAGGAAATGATCGATCCGTGGGAGGACTCGATGGACCAATCAATGAAGGGCAGTAATAATAAAAGTAAAAAAAATCAGGGGGAGAAAAGGAGGGAGAATCCCAAACGAAACGACGCCCAACCAAATCCTCCCTCCCTCCCAAGCCGCCGCCGATGCCTCGGTCCTTCCTTTCATTTCCTTTGCTGCAGGAGAAGAAAACCCTAGCTAGACTAGCTGGAGGAGGATGTGTTGGATTGGAGAACCACCCGAGGAGGACGGAAGGAAGGAAGGAAGGAAGGAACGTCACCATGGACCTCGACGCCCTCGATAGTGTTTTCTGGCATGGTAAGCTTGCGGGTAGTAGTTACGAGCTGTGTCTGCACCAACAAAAAAAAAGACGTGCATTCCAATTTACTAAAAAGAAAACCATCCAGTCCAAAGCAGTAAATAAACCTGTCCAGTCCAATCCAATCCAAACCAAGTCAATCTATGTACGTAGTATCTATTCTACTGGACGCTGACTCAAGTTTCTTCTCATGTGTTGTTGGATATGGGCCCAACGGCTGGGATTAAGTGGAGGAAATGATCGATCCGTGGGAGGACTCGATGGACCAATCAATGAAGGGCAGTAATAATAAAAGTAAAAAAAATCAGGGGGAGAAAAGGAGGGAGAATCCCAAACGAAACGACGCCCAACCAAATCCTCCCTCCCTCCCAAGCCGCCGCCGATGCCTCGGTCCTTCCTTTCATTTCCTTTGCTGCAGGAGAAGAAAACCCTAGCTAGACTAGCTGGAGGAGGATGTGTTGGATTGGAGAACCACCCGAGGAGGACGGAAGGAAGGAAGGAAGGAAGGAACGTCACCATGGACCTCGACGCCCTCGATAGTGTTTTCTGGCATGGTAAGCTTGCGGGTAGTAGTTACGAGCTGTGTCTGCACCAACAAAAAAAAAGACGTGCATTCCAATTTACTAAAAAGAAAACCATCCAGTCCAAAGCAGTAAATAAACCTGTCCAGTCCAATCCAATCCAAACCAAGTCAATCTATGTACGTAGTATCTATTCTACTGGACGCTGACTCAAGTTTCTTCTCATGTGTTGTTGGATATGGGCCCAACGGCTGGGATTAAGTGGAGGAAATGATCGATCCGTGGGAGGACTCGATGGACCAATCAATGAAGGGCAGTAATAATAAAAGTAAAAAAAAATCAGGGGGAGAAAAGGAGGGAGAAGCCCAAACGAAACGACGCCCAACCAAATCCTCCCTCCCTCCCAAGCCGCCGCCGATGCCTCGGTCCTTCCTTTCATTTCCTTTGCTGCAGGAGAAGAAAACCCTAGCTAGACTAGCTGGAGGAGGATGTGTTGGATTGGAGAACCACCCGAGGAGGACGGAAGGAAGGAAGGAAGGAAGGAACGTCACCATGGACCTCGATGCCCTCGATAGTGTTTTCTGGCATGGTAAGCTTGCGGGTAGTAGTTACGAGCTGTGTCTGCACCAACAAAAAAAAGACGTGCATTCCAATTTACTAAAAAGAAAACCATCCAGTCCAAAGCAGTAAATAAACCTGTCCAGTCCAATCCAATCCAAACCAAGTCAATCTATGTACGTAGTATCTATTCTACTGGACGCTGACTCAAGTTTCTTCTCATGTGTTGTTGGATATGGGCCCAACGGCTGGGATTAAGTGGAGGAAATGATCGATCCGTGGGAGGACTCGATGGACCAATCAATGAAGGGCAGTAATAATAAAAGTAAAAAAAATTAGGGGGAGAAAAGGAGGGAGAAGCCCAAACGAAACGACGCCCAACCAAATCCTCCCTCCCTCCCAAGCCGCCGCCGATGCCTCGGTCCTTCCTTTCATTTCCTTTGCGGCAGGAGAAGAAAACCCTAGCTAGACTAGCTGGAGGAGGATGTGTTGGATTGGAGAACCACCCAAGGAGGACGGAAGGAAGGAAGGAAGGAAGGAACGTCACCATGGACCTCGACGCCCTCGATAGTGTTTTCTGGCATGGTAAGCTTGCGGGTAGTAGTTACGAGCTGTGTCTGCACCAACAAAAAAAAGACGTGCATTCCAATTTACTAAAAAGAAAACCATCCAGTCCAAAGCAGTAAATAAACCTGTCCAGTCCAATCCAATCCAAACCAAGTCAATCTATGTACATAGTATCTATTCTACTGGACGCTGACTCAAGTTTCTTCTCATGTGTTGTTGGATATGGGCCCAACGGCTGGGATTAAGTGGAGGAAATGATCGATCCGTGGGAGGACTCGATGGACCAATCAATGAAGGGCAGTAATAATAAAAGTAAAAAAAAATCAGGGGGAGAAAAGGAGGGAGAAGCCCAAACGAAACGACGCCCAACCAAATCCTCCCTCCCTCCCAAGCCGCCGCCGATGCCTCGGTCCTTCCTTTCATTTCCTTTGCTGCAGGAGAAGAAAACCCTAGCTAGACTAGCTGGAGGAGGATGTGTTGGATTGGAGAACCACCCGAGGAGGACGGAAGGAAGGAAGGAAGGAAGGAACGTCACCATGGACCTCGACGCCCTCGATAGTGTTTTCTGGCATGGTAAGCTTGCGGGTAGTAGTTACGAGCTGTGTCTGCACCAACAAAAAGAAAGACGTGCAGTCCAATTTACTAAAAAGAAAACCATCCAGTCCAAAGCAGTAAATAAACCTGTCCAGTCCAATCCAATCCAAACCAAGTCAATCTATGTACGTAGTATCTATTCTACTGGACGCTGACTCAAGTTTCTTCTCATGTGTTGTTGGATATGGGCCCAACGGCTGGGATTAAGTGGAGGAAATGATCGATCCGTGGGAGGACTCGATGGACCAATCAATGAAGGGCAGTAATAATAAAAGTAAAAAAAAATCAGGGGGAGAAAAGGAGGGAGAAGCCCAAACGAAACGACGCCCAACCAAATCCTCCCTCCCTCCCAAGCCGCTGCCGATGCCTCGGTCCTTCCTTTCATTTCCTTTGCTGCAGGAGAAGAAAACCCTAGCTAGACTAGCTGGAGGAGGATGTGTTGGATTGGAGAACCACCCGAGGAGGACGGAAGGAAGGAAGGAAGGAACGTCACCATGGACCTCGACGCCCTCAATAGTGTTTTCTGGCATGGTAAGCTTGCGGGTAGTAGTTACGAGCTGTGTCTGCACCAACAAAAAAAAAGACGTGCAGTCCAATTTACTAAAAAGAAAACCATCCAGTCCAAAGCAGTAAATAAACCTGTCCAGTCCAATCCAATCCAAACCAAGTCAATCTATGTACGTAGTATCTATTCTACTGGACGCTGACTCAAGTTTCTTCTCATGTGTTGTTGGATATGGGCCCAACGGCTGGGATTAAGTGGAGGAAATGATCGATCCGTGGGAGGACTCGATGGACCAATCAATGAAGGGCAGTAATTATAAAAGTAAAAAAAAATCAGGGGGAGAAAAGGAGGGAGAAGCCTAAACGAAACGACGCCCAACCAAATCCTCCCTCCCTCCCAAGCCGCCGCCGATGCCTCGGTCCTTCCTTTCATTTCCTTTGCTGCAGGAGAAGAAAACCCTAGCTAGACTAGCTGGAGGAGGATGTGTTGGATTGGAGAACCACCCGAGGAGGACGGAAGGAAGGAAGGAAGGAAGGAACGTCACCATGGACCTCGACGCCCTCGATAGTGTTTTTTGGCTTGGTAAGCTTGCGGGTAGTATTTACGAGCTATGTCTGCACCAAAAAAAAAGACGTGTAGTCCAATTTACTAAAAAGAAAACCATCCAGTCCAAAGCAGTAAATAAACCTGTCCAATCCAATCCAATTCAAACCAAGTCAATCAATGTAGTATCTATTCTACTGGACGCTGACTCAGGCTATTGCTGACGCTCTCTCATGTGTTGTTGGATATGGGCCAACGACTGGGATTAAGTGGAGGAAAGGATGGATCCGCGGGAGGACTCGATGGACCAATCAACGAAGATTCGGATGTGTGGGTGTGGGTGTGTGAGTTATCTTCTTCTTTCTCTTCCTCTCTGCATCTGCTTCTATCTAATGTGTGGGTGTGGGTGTGGGTGTGGGTGTGGGCGGATGCAGGCAGTTTGATGAGACGATCCCATCTCCATCTCATCTTCTCGTGTCAAGGACGCCATGGAAGAGGTTTCGCTTCTCTTCATTCATGAGCAGGATCAGGATCTTTCTTGAACAAACTTAATTATTGGCATGCAGATTCATGAATCAATTTAATTTTTGTTTGTGCTGTAGGTAAGATGTTTGTAGCAAAAATAATCTATTTTTCATGCAACCATTACATTTTCTCTCACTAACGTGTGGGTGTATGTGGTTGCGTGCAGGCAGCGTCATCCCATCTCATCTGCTTGTGTGAAGGACAGGGGCCCTGGAGGAGCTGCTCCCCTGCGGGTTCAGTGGCTGCTCCGACACTGACGGCATGGAAGGTCCTCGCTTGCCCTTACCTCTCCCTGTTCGGTTCCGTTCATGAGCAGATTTAATTTTTGGTAGATTCACGAATCAATTTCCCACAAGTTGGAGCTTTATGTGGTTGCGACTAGGGATTATTGTAATGCTATTCGCTTTCACTGGATGGCCGTGTGAATGAAATTACATGTGTTAGTCAAATGAACAAATTAGATGACCCCCCATGCCTACAAGCCTTCTTGGGTTAAAATTAAATGGTTTATTGATGTCTAGTTTTTGTATGTTCTGGTTGGTTGTGAAACACATGCGGTTTTTCTAGGCCGATTCAGTTTTTTGGTTCTGTCTTGTTCTAGCCTTCTAGGTCGATTCAGTTTTTCATTTTCTCTCTTTATGATTTAAACACGAACTGCAGATCCAGTATCTGTTTGATCATCCATGTGCCATATATATATATGGAGCTGTCTGTAGCATTTGATCACTACTACTACTAGTTGCAGCAACTAGTAGTGCCTTAACAATGGGCTCTCTCTGGAAAACAAGTCTTCTTGAGGAGAAATCTAACTGTACTAAGTACCAGTAGTAAGTATCTTCTATTTGCACCCCTAACAGCTTAGATTGTTTTTTTTAACTTGTTAAAATCGTGGAAGATGTTTAGCAGCTGCTTCTCTTGGAAGCTGCTCTTTCTAAACATAGTCATGGATATGTATGTACTTGCTTCATATACCATACCTTTTCAGAAATATATATCAGCTGTTCTTGCAGTATTTAAGATGTTTGAATGAGAAATTACCATTTTCGTGCCTCCATTAATTTTTTTCTCTGAATAAACTGCTCTTTTGTTGCACGTGAAGGAAAGAAATTGGTAAGAATCTACATATCTACACGAGAACATTTGTAGTTGAAGGACTTAGTCTGACCATTTCTTTTCGCACTCGTTCATTTCTTTTCTATCTTGCACCTATGCTTAATATGGTATTGCTATCTATTCTGGAACTGCAAATATGTTTATATAAAGATGTATATAAATCAAGCAACACACGCATTGTAGTTTGTTACTTCTTGGTTTTCTAACTTGTGTCAAAAACTTTCAGCATGTTATCAGAATGGTAGCTTGTATTGCTGCAGAGCCCATTTCTATCCTGGAAAGCATGGATTCTGAAGGGTAAGCAGGCATCTGAAGGTTTGCTATGTTTGATGCATCATGCATTTTCCCTCTCTTCTTATGACGCTTCTGTATATTTCTTTCAGATATGTATAATGGGACGTCAAACCTGAGAACTTTCATCTCAGCCAGCCTGGAACTCCTGAAGAAAAGAAACCTTTTCTTGTAGATCTTGGATTAGGTAAGCAACTCTTTATCCAGATCCTTGTTACTTGTTAGTTTTCGCTGCAGGGGTACTGGTATAATGTTGTTGCTAGTGTACTGGTAGTTCAGATGATTCAAACTTGATAATCTTGACTGCTTTGGACCTTCGGTGTTCTTCATTTCTTTGTTTCTGGAACTCTGGATCATTTAAGATTTATCATTTGGCAGCAACAAAGTGAGAAGCTTATGTATGATTCATCACTTGTCCAAATTCAAATAGGGCAGACATGAGTTTCTTTCTTCTGTTGGTCTTTCTAACGGCTTGGACCGACTTACTTTTTTTTTCTATTCTGGTTGTAATAATGCCTAGTTTCTCTATGTTATGGTTGGTTATGAAACACGAGAAAATTTTCTAGGCAGATTCAGTTTTTGGGTCCCGTCTTGTTCCAGGTCGATTCAGTTTTTATTTTTTCTCTCTTTCTGCTTTAAATACGAGCAGCACATTCCAATGTCTATGTGATCATCCAAGTGCCATGGAGCCGTCTGCAGCGTTTGATCAATACTACTAGCTACAACAACTAGTAGTGCCTTAACAGTGCATGGTCTCTCTCTGAAAAACAAGTCATCTTGAGGAGAAATCAAACTGTAGTAAGTACCAACAGTAAGTAGGTTAATTACTGCTAGTACATGTACACCCGTCTATTAAAAAAATTAGTTGCAGCCAGCCACATAATCGATCGAGTTATTAATAGTTTTGTTGCCCAGAGGAGTGAGATACTCCACTATTGAATAGTAGTGGTGGTATTGGATGTTGTAGAATCGTTTGTAGTCGGTGGGCTACTGATGAGAGATATCAAGGAATCTGTTTGCTCGGGCCTAGCCTGTGGAATTCATGGAATCCGACAGGGCAATCGTGAGCATTTCTCTTGTGTTGGCATTCCTAACAGCTTAAGCTGGCTTCTTTCTTCTTTTCTTGTATTCATGGAAGATGTTTACCAGCTGCTCCTCTTTGAAGCCACTCTTTCTGAACATACAACTGTACTGCCATGGATATCTGCTTGCTTGACGTAGGATATATCTTTTCAGAAATATATCAGTTGTTCTTGCTGTAGCTAAGATGTTTGAATGAGAAACTATCGTTTTCATGTACCCACTCATTTTTTTTCTGTGACTACACAACTCTTTTCTTGCACGGGAAGGAAAGACATTGATAAAAATCTACACATCGACGTGAGAACATTCATAGTTGAAGGACTTAATTTGACCAATTCTTTTCACACTAAATCATTTCTTTCCTATCTTGCACCTATGCCTAATATGGTATCGCTATCTATTCTGGAACTGCAAATATATTTACATCAAGTAAAGCAACACAAGCATTGTAGTTTGTTGCTTCCTGGTTTTCAAACTTGTGCGTCAGGCATTTTTGATTTTATAGGCCCTTTTTTTACCAAGGCATGGCCGTGGGCAGTGTCGTTTTGGTGTTGTTCAATGTGTACTATTCCGTTCTTAGATGGTGAGGGATGATGTTGTATTGCTGAATGGGTTCCAGGACACGTACAAGAATTGTTTTTCATTTGGTTTGGTCAACATTTATTATGATTTGCTTAAACCACATATGTTGTAGAGTAGCTCCAAGTGTATGCGTCCTACATCCTGCTTATCAACCCTCAACACATGTTTACATTCTTTAAAGCCATGGACCTTTGCTCACTTGTTTCCCCAAAGTTGTTCTTTTTTCATTTGTGCTTTCCTTTTGCAGAGGTGATCGTTGTTGTGATGAAGCTGCAGTGGTGGCGTAGGTAAGATAAGGCACTCCCTTCCTCTCATGTCTTTCTCTTCCGCTCTGTGTGTCCATGGCCATCGAGCCATGGTAGGATCTATGCTGGCCATGGAAATTTCTATGATTTGAGGCTATGGTAATAGTCTGTTGTGATAACCAGCGCCACCGTTTCTCTTCTGCTGTTTGAGTCCACGACCATGGTGTCATGGAGAGCTTTGTGCTCGCCATCGCGCCATGGCAATCTCTAGTTTTTTTGGCTGTGGTGATGGTCACCATTTGAGTGGATTTAGCCCTGGAGAATTAAATGTTTTAGATTGCCTCATGGTTTATAGAATCTATTAATCCCCAATCTGGCACTATTTCTGGTTTGTCTACTGAATTTCTTCACTATTTCTGTGTAGACTATGTATGCTTTTTTGCCAGTTGCTATTAATTGTTTGCGGTATTTTTTCTTGACCTGCATATCTGGAATCAAATGGCCACAGACTAGTAAAATTTCTTACTTGTAAGGAAGGTATGGGAGAAACAAATAGTACCCTTTTGACATTTATGAGATAAAAGTGTCATAGAAACAATCTGTCATGTGAAATTGTCATATATTCCCTATCTGTGTTGGGCATAAACCAGTCATATCTGCCTAACTTAGTCCTTTGTTGTGTATCTAGAAACATGTTGCCTGAAGCTATTTCCTAGCTTCGTTGACCTAGTGAGATAAACCTAGGTGGATTCTAGGTGTGAAACGCATTTTTCGTATTCTGAGACTTTGAGAACAGAGTCGTCGCTCTGTTGGTAAGTTGTGTAGGTGCATGTTTGAGTCTTAGACTCCATTGGGTCTCAGGTTGTTTCTTCTATAAAAAAATACCGCCAAGGGCTTCTGTTTGGTCTCGTTTTTTTATATTCTGAGACCTTGAATATAACTTCCTGTAGTTTTGTTATCATTCTGCATTTCGAGAACCACTGAGACTCTTGTTGATTTTTTTTGTTGTCCTCACATCTTAGATGGACATGAAAACACTTGCTCTTAGATGTGGCACCACTATACTTTTGGTCCATGTTCTAACTGTTAGGAATATGATACTACACTTGGTTTTATCTCCTGGTTTCCAGAGTTGGATGAAGAACTATCATACTGGAAGCTACTTTGTTGCTTCTAGTTGCTATTGTATATTAGATGATAATTGATTTGTAGTCTTGTGATGATCAAGGGTGTTTCTTCCCGGACATAGCTATTGTGTTTAATTTTGATTTGGTCACTATTATGATTGCTTAAGCTGTCTCTAGTGTTGTGCGTAAGTGTTAAGAGTGTAAAGTTTCATCATGTTTCCTTTTTCAGGAAATTTAGCTTATTTTTTGAGGTCACCTAATCTTCTACAACCTTGGCAATGGCGGCTGCCTCTTCTTGGTTCAGGTGAGCGCTTGATGTCCTCTCTCTATTGCTCTGAGATGGTGTCCGGCCATCAAGTCGTTGATTTCGTGTTCAGATATGTGGTGGTGGTCTTTCGATGGGCCACCACAATCATGTGGAGAATGCTGGATTTTTGTCCCTATTAGCTGGCTGGATTGATAGTTTTCAAATGTTAAGCATTTTGGGTAGCAAAGGTCTTAGTTGGATTAGAAATGTGAAAACTAAGCCCTCAATTAATCAAATGCTGCCTCAGCTATGGAGCAAAACTATATCATTTGGTCTTGGTTATGTTGTCGCCGTGCTGGACGAAATGGTAATATATGCACTAGTTTTTTACATTCTGTTGTAACTAGGTGGGTTGATTGTTGTCAAATGCTTAAAATCAGAGAATGGTTTGAGTTGTTGGTTGTTTTTGTCCCGAGATCAAAATGCATGTGATTAGATAATCCAGTACTATATGGCAAACCATTTGGGTATGATATAGTGACTATTCATCATGGTTATGCTACTGTTTCTATCGTGATTCAATGGATATGCTTCTTGACAATGTTAGTATTGGTAGGTGATTCTTGGTCTTATTTGATAGGATTGAATAATAAAAGAGAGATATTCTCTACTTGATTTCTTACCAAATGTTAGCGATGTGCTTTGTGCTACTGATAAGTGTGGCACGCCTGACCTATTCCCATGTGTTGGTGCTGCGTGCAGTGAATATAGGAATACATTGGCTTGACTGGTTGTAACTTGCCATAGAGCTTATTCTAACAATGCATCATGGAAGAATCTTGGTTTCTAGTTGGTACTGTCTACTAGGTGACGTTTGATTTTTTAGGCCTTTTTTCACCATGGCATGGGCATGTGTAGTGTTGCCTTGGTGCTGTGCTATGTGTACTATTCCGTTCTTAGATAGTGAGGGATGATGTTGTATTGTTGAATGGGTTCGAGAACATACATACAAGAATTGTTTTTCATTTGGTTTGGTCAATATTTATCATGATTTTCTTAAACCATAGATGTCGTGGAGTAGCTTCCAGTGCTTGTGTCGTGCATAGTGCTTATCTAGCCTGAACACATGTGTACATTCTTTACTGCCATGGAACTTTGCTCACTTGTTTCTCCAAAGTAGTTCTTTCTTCATTTGAGTTTTCCTCTTGTAGAGGTGATCGTTGTTGTGATGAAGCTGCAGAGGTGGCATAGGTAAGATATGGCACTCCCTTCCTCTCGTAGGCTTTCTCTTCTGCTGTGTGTGTCCATGGCCATCGAGCCATGGTAGGTTCTAT
The DNA here is from genome assembly GCF_018294505.1 of Triticum aestivum. Lineage (NCBI taxonomy): Eukaryota > Viridiplantae > Streptophyta > Magnoliopsida > Poales > Poaceae > Triticum > Triticum aestivum. The sequence goes on from NC_057806.1 coordinate 654,747, forward strand.
GCCGGCCATGGAAATTTCTAGGATTTGAGGCTATGGTGATGGTCTGTTGTGCTAACTAGTGCCACTGTTTTTCTTCTGCTCTTTGTGTCCATGACCATCGTGTTGTGGTGAGCTCTGTGCTCGCCATCATGACATGGCAATCTCTAGTTTTTTTGGGCTACGATGATGGTAACCGTTTGAGTGGATTTAGCCCTGGAAAATAAGTGTTTTAGATTTCCTCGTGGTTTATAGAATCACTTAATCCCCAATTCGGCACTATGTCTAGTTTGTCTACTGAAAATTTTCACTATTTCCGTGTAGACTATATATGCGATGCACACTTCAGACTTTTGTACATGCATGGGTCGAATATTGTTATGCTATAATTTTGTGTTGTGTCCATTCGAGAGAGACCTGACTAGGCCGTTTCAGGTTGACGGAACTTGGTAAGCTCAAGGGACACGTCGAAGTTGGTTTGTCAACTAGAAGGCGCTCGACATCGAGACTGTCCAGCAGTTTGTACATGGTGGGATGATATGGGCTTACATGACTGCCTCTTCAGCTACAACTACTTGGGTGAGTCCCTGATTTCTCCTTCCTCCTCTGTTTTCTCTGGGTGCTAGCTTTCGAGTTATGGCCATACCGTGTTCTGTTCTGGCCATCGAGCCGAAGATCTAGTGGTTGTCGTCTATCCTATGGTTTTATGATGTTAGTGTTTTCATGTTTAGGTTTAGTCATTTGCTATGTGTTGATGATGATGATGATGGTTGCAAATGATGTGTTAGGCACATTTACAGAGTTGGATGAAGAACCATTTCAAAAAAATATTTTCCTAAAATTTATTTAGATGGAACAGACTCTTGTTTAATTGTTATTTTGTTGTGCTGGCATTTTCACTTTGAACTATAAATTTTGCAACTACAGCCTGCTTTTTTGCCAATTGCGATTAATTGTTCACGGTATTTGTTCTTAAGTGCATATCTGGAATCAAAAGCCACGAACCAGTCAAATTTTCTTATTTGCAAGGAAGGTATGGTAGACCCAAATAGTTCCCCTTTGAACATTTAATGAGATAAAAGTGTCGTAGAAACAAGCAGTCATGTGAAACCATCATATATTCCCTACCTATACTGGGAATAAATCAGCCATATCTGCCTAACTTAGTCCTTGTTGTGTATCCAGCAACTGGTTGGCTGAAGCTATTTCCCAGCTTCGTTGACCTAGAAAGATAAACCTAGGTGGATTCTAGGTATGAAACCCACTTTTCTTATTGTGAGACTTTGAGAACAGAGCCGTCACTCTGTTGGTAAGCTGTGAGGGTGCACGTTTGAGTCATAGACTCCACGGGGTCTCAGGTTTTTTCTTCTATAATAAAATGCCACCAAGGGCTCCTGTTAGGTATCTTTTTTCTATATTCTGAGACCCTGAATATAACTTCCTGTAATTTTGTTATCATTCTTCATTTCAAGAATCACAGATTGTAAAGTTGATTAGTAAAAAGAATTTATCTTCAATAAATTTGTTATCATCCTCTATTATGTATTGTTGAATCAAGTGGTCAAAATAAGAAATCAGATGGTCATTTCATTTATTTAGCTACAAGCATGCAACAAACTCTTGGTTATTTTTTACCTGTCCTAGCATCTTTGATGGAAATGAAAACACTTGATCTTAGATGTGGCACCAATATACTTTAGGTCCATGTTATAACTGTCAAGAATATGATACAACGTTGGGTTTTATCTCTGGGTTTCCAGAGTTGGATGAAGAAATGTCGTACTGGAAGCTACTTGGTTGCTATTGTCTAGTAGATGATAATTGATTTATAGTCCTGTGATGACCAGGGGTGTTCCTCCCCTAACATAGCTACTGTGTTCAATTTTGGTGTGGTCACTATTATGATTGCTTAAGCTATCTGTAGTGCTCTGCATAAGTGTTAAGAGTGTAAAGTTTCATCATGTTTCCTTTTACAGGAGTTTTAGCTTATTCTTTGAGGCTGCCATATCTTCTACAACCTCGGCGATGGCGCCACCTCTTCTTGGTTCAGGTGAGCCCTTGATGTCCTCTCTCCTGCTCTAAGATGGGGTTCGGCCATCAAGTCATTGATTTAGTGTTCAGATAAATGGTTGTGGTCTTCCGATGGGCCACCACGATCATGTGAGCTTGCTGGATTTTTGTCCCTATTAGCTGCCTGGATTGATAGTTTCCAAATGTTAAACATTCTGGGCAGCAAAGGGCTTAGTGGGATTAAAAATGGTCAAACTAAGCCCTCAAATGTTGCCTCACAGCTAGTTTTTACATTCTGTTGTAACTAGGTAGGGTTATTGTTGTCAAGTGCTTAAAATCAGAGAATGGTTTGAGTTGTCGATTGTTTTTGTGCTGAGATCAAAATGCATGTGATTAGATAATGCGGTACTCTGGCATGATATAGTGACTATTCATCATGGTTATGCTTCCGTTTCAATTGTGATTCAATGAATATGCTTCTTGGTAGTATTGGTAGGTGATTCTTTGTCTTCTTTGATAGGATTGAACAAGAAAAGAGTGATATTCTCTACATGATTTCTTACCAAATGTTAGTGATGTGCTTTGTGGTACTGATAAGAAGTGTGGCATGCTTGACCTATTCCCATGTGCTGGTGCTGCGTGCAGTGAATATAGGAATACGATGGCTTGACTGATTGTGACTTGCCACAGAGCTTATTTTAACAGAGCATCATGGAAGAAGCTTGGTTTCAAGTTGGTACGGTCTACTAGGTGACGTTTGATTTTATAGGCCTTTTTTCACCAAGGCATGGGCTTGTGTAGTGTTGTCTTGGTGATGTGCAATGTGTAGTATTCCGTTCTTAGATGGTGAGGGATGATGTTGCATTGCTGAATGGGTTCCAGAACATACATTCGAGAATTTTTTTTCATTTGGTTTGGTCAATATTTATCATGATTTGCTTAAATCATATGTGTCGTGGAGTAGCTTCAAATGCATGCATCGTGCATAGTGCTTATCTACCCTGAACACATGATTACATTCTTTACAGCCATGGAACTTTGCTCACTTGTTTCCCCAAAGTTGTTCTTCTTCATTTGTGTTCTCCCCAATGCTGCAGAGGTGGCGTAGGTAAGATAAGGCACTCCCTTCCTCTCCTATGCTTCCTCTTCTGTTCTGTGTCTCCATGGCCATCGAGCCATGGTAGGTTCTATGCTGGCCATGCAAATTTCTAGGGTTTGAGGCTATGGTGATGGTATGTTGTGATAACTAGTGCCACTATTTCTCTTCTGCTCTTTGTGTCCACATCCATCGTGTCGTGGTGAGCTCCGTTCTCGCCATCGTGCCATGGAAAGCTCTAGTCTTTTGGGCTATGGTGATGGCCGCCCTTTGCGTGGATTTAGCCCCGGAAACAAGTTTTTTAGTTTGACTTGTGGTTTATATAATCAATTAATCCCCAATCCAGCACTATTTCTGGTTTGTCTACCGGATTTTTTCATTATTTCCATGCAGACTATGTATGCGATGCACTTGAGACTTGACCTCTACCTTTTGAGTTTTGATACGCTCGAATATTGTTATGCTATAATTTTGTGTCTTGTACATTCGAGAGAGATCTGACTAGGCTGTTACAGGTTGAGGGAACTTGATAAGCTCAAGGGACATGTGGAATTTGGTTTGCCAACTAGAAGGCGCTCGGCATCGAGACGGTCCAGCAGTCCGTACACGGTGTGATGATCTGGGCTTCCATGAATGCATCAGCTACAACTACTTGGGTGAGTCCCTGATCTGGGCTCCCATTGTATGCGTCCTACATCTTGCTTATCAACCCTCAACACATGGTTACATTCTTTAAAGCCATGGACCTTTGCTCACTTGTTTCCCAAAGTTGTTCTTTCTTCATTTGTGTTTTCCTCTTGCAGATGCGATCGTTGTTGTGATAGAGCTGCAGTGGTGGTGTAGGTAAGATAAGGCACTCCCTCCCTCTCATGTGCTTTCTCTTTCGCTCTGTGTGTCCATGGCCATCAAGCCGTGGTAGGTTCTATGCTGGCCATGGAAATTTCTAGGATTTGGGGCTATGGTGACGGTCTGTTGTGATAACTAGCGCCACCATTTCTCTTCTTCTCTTTGTGTCCACGACGTGTCATGGTGAGCATTGTGCTCGCCATCGCGCGATGGCAATCTGTAGTTTTGTTGGGCTGTGGTGATGGTCACCATTTGAGTGGATTTAGCCCTGGAGGACTAAGTGTTTTAGATTGCCTCATGGTTCATAGAATTTATTAATCCCCAATATGGCACTATTTCTTTTTTGTCCATTGAATTTCTTCATTATTTCTGTGTAGACTATGTATGCTTTTTTGCCAGTTGCAATTAATTGTTCGCGGTATTTGTTCTTGACCTGCATATTTGGAATCAACTGGCCAGGAACCAGTCAAATTTTCTTATTTGTAAGGAAGGTATGGGGGAAACAAATAATACCCTTTTGAAATTTTATGAGATAAAAGTGAGATAGAAACAATCTGCCATGTGAAATCATCATATATTCCCTATCTGTGTTGGGCATAAACCAGTCATATCTTCCTAACTTAGTTCTTGCTGTGTATCTAGAAACTGGTTTCCTGAAGCTATTCCCCAACTTCATTGACCTACGGATATAAACCTTGATGGATTTTAGGTATTTCTTAGCTTGGTTGGCCTACTGAGATGAACACTTTTTCTTTTTTGTGAGACTTTGAGAACAGAGTCGTTGCTCTGTTGGTAAGGTGTGCGGATGCATATTTGAGTCTTAGACTCCGCGGTGTCTCAGGTTGTTTCTTCTATATATAAAAAATGCCGCCAAGTGCTCCTGTTTGGTCCCCCTTTTCATATTCTGAGACCTTGAAATATAACTTCCTGTAATTTTGTTATCATTCTGCATTTCAAGAACCACCGATTGTAAAGTTGATTTGTAAATCGTTTACGCAATCTCTCGTGTTGTGCATAAGTGTTAAGAGTGTAAAGTTTCATCCAATTCCTTTTTTTTCATGAATTTTAGGTTATTCTTTGAGGTCTCCTAATCTTCTACAACCTCGGCAGTGGTGGCTGCCTCTTCTTGGTTCAGGTAAGCCCTTGATGTCCTATCTCTCTCCTCCTCCGAGATGGTGTCTGGCCATCAAGCCATTGATTTAGTGTTCAGATCCACGGTGCTGGTCTTTCGGCGGTCCATCAAGCCATTGATGTTCATCCCTATTAGCTGGCTGCGTTGATTGTTTTGAAATGTTAAGCATTTTGGGCAGCTAAGGGTTTAGTTGGATTCAAAATGTGAAAACTAAGCCCTCGAACTAACCAAATGTTGCCTCTCAGCTATGGAGCAAAATTATATGATTTCGTCTTTGTTTATTATCTTGTCGCCTTGCTAGACGAAATGGGAATATATGCATTGGTTTTTGACATTATGTTGTAACTAGGTAGGGTGATTTTTGTCAAATGCTTAAAATCAGAGAATGGTATGAGTTGATTGTTTTTGACCCGAGATCAAAATGCATGTGATTAGATAATCCGGTACTATATGGCAGAACATTTGGGCATGATATAGTGACTATTTAACATGGTTATGCTACTGTTTGGGTTGTGATTCTACGGATATGCTTCCTGGCATTGCTAGTATTGGTAGGTGATTGTTGGTCTTGTTTAATAGGATTGAACAAGAAAAGAGAGATATTCTCTACTTGATTTCTTACAAAATGTGTTAGCGTTGTGCTTTGTGTTGCTGAAAAGAAGTTTGGCATGCTTGACCTATTCCCATGTGCTGGTGCAGTGGTGCAGTGTGCAGTGATTATAGAACACGATGGCTTGACTAATTGTAACCTGCAATGAAGCACATTTTAAGAGAGCATCATGGAATAATCTTGGTTTCTAGTTGGTACTGTCTAGTAGGTGATGTTTGATTTTATAGGCCTTTTTTTACCAAGGCATGGGCATGTGTAGTATTGTCTTGGTGTTGTGCAATGTGTACTATTCCGTTCATTTTAATTTGGTTTTGTAAATATTTATTATGATTTGGTTAAACCAAAGATATTGTGGAGTAGCTCCAAGTGTATGCGTCGTGCATAGTGCTGATCTACCTGAACACATATTTACGTTCTTTTGAGCCATGGACCTTTGCTCCCTTGTACTCCCTCCGTTCCAAATTACTCATCGTGGTTTTAGTTCAAATTTTGAACTAAAACCACGACGAGTAATTTGGAACGGAGGGAGTAGATATTTATTTTGTCAGCATGCACCCCTTGTTGATGCATTAGATAGAGGACCTGACCCATCCTGGTTGTTTCTTTGAATATTACTACAGGAGTGGAAGTCGCAGGCTGAGGGAAGGGAAGTTTATACTCCACATGGGAAGGAAAGGAGGTGACAGACCCAAGTGTTGTTTGCTTGCGCGGTAGTTGCAACAAACATGCCCCAAGTGTTGTTCCTTCAAGACTTTTTGTTGCTGTGGACACATGTGTTTGTTATGGTTGGTTTATGATGAGTCACAACAAAAAACTTGGGTTGTTGATGTGTCTGTGAAACAATCAATTTCTTTTTGTTTGTTTGTTTGTATCGAACCCAAGGAAGGAGCATAATACTTTGAAGCTGCCGATCGAATTGGTGGTTTTGAGGGTGGTATTATATATTGAACTCACTCATCTACTGGTCCATATTTATTTATGTTTGTGGAATTTGCAGTGCCTCATTGGATTTATCAAATATTTTCTAGAGGAAGTTAGGTTGAATTGATGATGAGTTATGTATTGGCTGCCCCAAGTTGGGTTAGTTGGTTCCCCTTTATTATGTAGAATGTATCCAAATGGTATGGAATGTATGTTATTTATAAGTGCTCCACCATGATGGTACGACGCGGCGGTGGAACTGGTTGTTGATGAGGGAAGGTCTTGGTCGACGAGCTCCTCTACATATTGAGGAATGCCGATGGGTGTTGCTTGCTTCATGCGAAACTGCTGTGAAGTTGTGCAAAATCTAGCAAGGAGTTGTTGCCACGATCAATCAAGTGGAAAATATGTTTGAACGAATCAGTCCAGTCAGGCTTGCTTGTTTTGATTAGATGCACACCACAACACCACTTATGAAGAAAGAAATTTGAGTCTTTACGTCGTGATCCAATGGAAGATGTTCATCAGGTTCCCATCACGTTCAGATTTCTCCCTCGTCATGATCCAATGGAAGATGTTCATCAGGTTCCCATCAGGTTCAGGTTTCTCCCTCGTCATGATCCAATGGAAGATGTTCATCAGGTTCCCATCAGGTTCAGGTTTCTCCCTCGTCATGATCCAATGGAAGATGTTCATCAGGTTCCCATCAGGTTCAGGTTTCTCCCTCGTCATGATCCAATGGAAGATGTTCATCAGGTTCCCATCAGGTTCAGGTTTCTCCCTCGTCATGATCCAATGGAAGATGTTCATCAGGTTCCCATCAGGTTCAGGTTTCTCCCTCGTCATGATCCAATGGAAGATGTTCATCAGGTTCCCATCAGGTTCAGGTTTCTCCCTCGTCATGATCCAATGGAAGATGTTCATCAGGTTCCCATCAGGTTCAGGTTTCTCCCTCGTCATGATCCAATGGAAGATGTTCATCAGGTTCCCATCAGGTTCAGGTTTCTCCCTCGTCATGATCCAATGGAAGATGTTCATCAGGTTCCCATCAGGTTCAGGTTTCTCCCTCGTCATGATCCAATGGAAGATGTTCATCAGGTTCCCATCAGGTTCAGGTTTCTCCCTCGTCATGATCCAATGGAAGATGTTCATCAGGTTCCCATCAGGTTCAGGTTTCTCCCTCGTCATGATCCAATGGAAGATGTTCATCAGGTTCCCATCAGGTTCAGGTTTCTCCTCGTCATGATCCAATGGAAGATGTTCATCAGGTTCCCATCAGGTTCAGGTTTCTCCCTCGTCATGATCCAATGGAAGATGTTCATCAGGTTCCCATCAGGTTCAGGTTTCTCCCTCGTCATGATCCAATGGAAGATGTTCATCAGGTTCCCATCAGGTTCAGGTTTCTCCCTCGTCATGATCCAATGGAAGATGTTCATCAGGTTCCCATCAGGTTCAGGTTTCTCCCTCGTCATGATCCAATGGAAGATGTTCATCAGGTTCCATCAGGTTCAGGTTTCTCCCTCGTCATGATCCAATGGAAGATGTTCATCAGGTTCCCATCAGGTTCAGGTTTCTCCCTCGTCATGATCCAATGGAAGATGTTCATCAGGTTCCCATCAGGTTCAGGTTTCTCCCTCGTCATGATCCAATGGAAGATGTTCATCAGGTTCCCATCAGGTTCAGGTTTCTCCCTCGTCATGATCCAATGGAAGATGTTCATCAGGTTCCCATCAGGTTCATGTTTCTCCCTCGTCATGATCCAATGGAAGATGTTCATCAGGTTCCCATCAGGTTCATGTTTCTCCCTCGTCATGATCCAATGGAAGATGTTCATCAGGTTCCCATCAGGTTCAGGTTTCTCCCTCGTCATGATCCAATGGAAGATGTTCATCAGGTTCCCATCAGGTTCAGGTTTCTCCCTCGTCATGATCCAATGGAAGATGTTCATCAGGTTCCCATCAGGTTCAGGTTTCTCCCTCGTCATGATCCAATGGAAGATGTTCATCAGGTTCCCATCAGGTTCAGGTTTCTCCCTCGTCATGATCCAATGGAAGATGTTCATCAGGTTCCCATCAGGTTTAGATTTCTCCCTCGTCATGATCCAATGGAAGATATTCATCAGGTTCCCATCAGGTTCAGGTTTCTCCCTCGTCATGATCAAATGGAAGATTTTCATCAGGTTCCCATCAGGTTCAGATTTCTCCCTCGTCATGATCCAATGGAAGATGTTCATCTATCCATCAGGTTCAGGTTTCTCCCTCGTCATGATTCAATGGAACATATTCATCTATCCATCAGGTTTGTGTTTCTCTATCTTGTACAGGGCGAAAGACAAGCTCATATGCATGCATGCATGCAAAAGAAAGAAACTTAACAGCGTTTTAATTAGCCGATATGCATCAAAACAAACTTTGGTATTCGCGCGTGTACCAAAAAAAATAAAAAATAAGTTGGACTCTCTTCTCTCTCCCCAGATAGATAGATATAGCTAGATAAGATAGATTGACTTGGTTGGGTTGGATTGGAATTGGACTGGACGTCACGTTGGGCCTGCCAAATCTCCCATGGACCGACTGGACTGACTTTATCAAGCCATTATTAATCCAAAACCAATCTGGTCCCATAATTCTCTCGTCTTCCACCTCGAAACCAGAAGCTCTTTAATTCTCTCATCATACCTAGTACGCACGCGTGCGCCTCCTGCCTCTTCTCATCCGCGTCGCGATCCGGCCAGCTTCCTTCCATTGGCTGCCGCCTCCTCACGCGGATCCTCCCTCTCCCATCCAACGCATCCGCTCGTTCGCTGCCACCTCACGGATCCGCCTTCCCTCTGGTCACGGACCATGCCATCCTCTTTCTTACTTCCAAGTCCAAACCAACCTTCTTCCAAAACCATCTCCATCTCTATATATATTACAAGTAGTGATTCATCCGCGTGCACCGAGGGGATGGAGAGGGAAGGGATGGGGACGACATAGAGATGGGCTGCCGTCGTCTGGCTTAAATGGCCGGACTTGGTCCCTCAGGCGTTACGTCGGAGTGGTGCCATGAATGCGTCCGCACTGAGGACCGGAGGAGGCGCTCGTTGGACCTGTTGAGTAACATGATTGTATTAAGAAACATAGGATAAACTAGGAAGTATTCTGGCTTGTCTTATACTTCAAATAGGTCATGTACTCCTATATATATGCCCACGAGGCTCAAGCAATATAGCGAACTATTTTCACTAAATCCCGCTCTCCCTTCTAACATGGTATCAGTTTCCGGATTCTAAACCCTAGTCGCCGCCGATTCCACACCCGCGCGCCGCCCCCGGGGCGGTCGGCCTCAATGACCGCCGCCGGGGGCCGCGCCGCCCATACCTAGGGTTCGTCCGCCGGCCGTGTTGGCTGGCTGCCCTAGAGAGTCTTTTTCCCGAGCCCTTGCTCCGGGCTTTTTCGCTCTCTCGCCAGTCGTTTTCTATCGGCGTTTTTTCTTTTTGGTTTTTTGATCTAATCTTGATCGGTTTGCGTCGCCCGCCGCCGCCGTCGACCCCCGTGCGCCTCTACTCCAACCCCGGCGCGACCAGCCCGCCTCTCCTCCGACCCGGCATCCACGCGCGCCAAGGCGGCCCGTCAAGGCCAGCCGCCGTCTGCGCGTCGGTCCGCCCGTCGCCCTGCGTCGGCCGTCGCTGCCCTGCTCTGACCAGGAAACCTGCATCGCCCCGCCCCGGCGGCTTCGCGCCATGCGACGGATAATCATAGCCGTCACTCGCGCGTCGGCCCGCCAATCGATCCATGCCACCCGACTCCGTCGCGTCTGCACGGCGGCCCTGCGGATTGCCTCGCCAGCCTCGTCCCCGGCTCCGTCGGGCCGTCTGCGTCAGGCCCGTTGGCTGCCTTGAGCTCGGGCGCCGCTGCTCCGTTGGTCGCTCGGGCCTCGCTACCCGGGCGCCGGCGCTGCTTTGGTGGCCTGGGTGTCGGTGCTGAGGCGCTCGTCCGCACATCGTCCGACGCCGTCCATCGTCGCCGGCTTCATCTCGGATTCCGCCGCCACCCCTTCTCCACCGAGCGGCGTCCCCGACTCCGCGCGCGATCGGCTTGATCACCCGCTCGTCGCCGCGATCCGCCTCATCTACGCCGCGCGACCAACCTGGCCCATCGGTTGCGCGCGCCTCCGCAGGTCCCGTGAAGATTGTCCTCGAGTTCAGTGCTCCCCTCCGCCGATCGAGCAACGGTCTGCCGCTGCGTCGCCCCGTGGTTCTCCTCGCGCCTGCATCGACTCGTGTGATGCCGCTACGTCGCCCCTACGGGCCGTAGTGCCGCGACACACGGTCCCAGCCGCCGCCCCGAGGCCATCCCCGCGGTTGCACCGACCCGTGCTCCGCCGCTGTACCGCCCCTTCGGGCCGTAGCGCTGCGGCCCGCGGTCCCCGCCGCCGCCCCGAGGTCTTCCTGCCGTCGCCCTGACCTGCCCGCCGCCGCTGTGTCGCCCCTTCGGGCCGTAGCGCCGCGGCCCGTGGTCCACTCTGCCGTCACCGCGCGTCGACCTCCCGTGGTATGCGCCGCGCCGTCTCCCTTGGCGCGGGAATGCCACCGTCCACGCCGGTCTTCGTCATGCTGTCAGGGTTCCTCGCTAACTTCGAGCACCGCTGCCGCACTACTAACATAGTCGCCGCCGCCGCCGTCAGGCCGCCACTCTTCTTCAGCCGCCGCCGCTGCTACTCCCGTAGCCGTCGCCACCGCTTGTCCACCTCCTTCGTCTTTGTCCAGCACCAGCCCGTCGCCAGCGTCGCAGTCATCTACCCCGACCACTTCGTCTACTCCAACCACCGTTGGTGACATCGGCCCCGCGCCGATGGACGCCGCAATCGTCGTCGAGTTCTTCTTTGCTAGCCTCTCCGACTTCTTCGACATGGCGTACAGCTCGTGCAGGTCCCAGTCTCTGCATGCCCGGTACTGGCAACACCGCCACGTGCCTTTGTCCACGACGTGTCCCCGGGGCTGGCAAGCCTGGTGCGACGCTTCATCAACTTCGTCTTCGTCTGTCTACGCATGCCCGGTGCTGGCAACACCGGTGCGTGCCTTCGTCTACGATGTGTTCCCGGGCTTGGCAAACCCGCCGCGACGCGTCGTCAATAACATCTCCTTTCTGGCTCACCACTACTTCGACACCACTGCGCCCATGCTAACTCGGCGCCCCCTTGCGTCCGCGGCTCCACGGCGACATCCTCGACACCGGCTCCCCGACTCAATATCGACCACGACATTCTTGGAACGGCTACCTCGACCACGACTACACCACCCTCCGCTCTCGGCTACCTCGACAATGACACAAAGGGCTACCGCCTGCTTGAGCAACCTCGTTGGTTTCCACTCCGGCCATGATTCCGTGATGCATCGACCGTTACGACTGTTGGGGGGTGTCCATCGGCTTGCCCTCGGATTCTTCTCCAGTCTTACCGTCTGCATCGCTACCGTTGTGACTGCGGGGGGATGTTGAGTAACATGATTGTATTAGGAAACATAGGATAAACTAGGAAGTATTCTGGCTTGTCTTGTACTCCAAGTAGGTCATGTACTCCTATATATATGCCCACGAGGCTCAAGCAACACAACGAACTATTTCCACCAAATCCCTCTCTCCCTTCTAACAGGACCAATTTTTTTTGACGTGTGAGCACGTGGGCCCTTGCGGTCAGTCATACGTGGCAGCCGTGCTCGGGCGCATTCGGGCATCCCCATATCCGCCCCAGATAGGAGTGTTGGTCAGTTCGAGCGTTTGGGCCGGATTTGCCGGGGCGTTTAGGGCAGATCTTGGGCCTCCTATTGTAGATACGTTGCATGCTAATCATTAATCATAATTCCCCCGGGAAAATAAGTAAGATAAAATAAAACCAACAACAAGTTATAATTAAGGTGGCAACCACCTCATATATGAGAGAACAATCAATCTGAAGCAAGTCCCAGCCGCGTCCCACTTTTATTGGATTTGCAAAAGGAGGAAAGAAAGGAATATTCATGTACCAAACCAAAGAGGTTGGTTGTAGCTATGGAAGGAAGAAGATGCGGGAAAGACATGGATGGATGGACAAGCAAAAATGGTACACTCACGGACTACTTTTACTTAACCAATGTATTTTTTCACAAAATTTCACACGAAAGTAGATTGGACACCCATGACTATTTGCATGATGAAACTTTGCAAGCAAGTAAACAATTCTTAATCTTCTTTTCCTCGTATCAGCCATCGGATGCAATGCAATGCCCCACAATTTGTATAATCTGCTTTCCTTCCTTCCTTTCCGTGTCAAGTGATGCAAAAATGTCCTTTTCCTGGCTGGCTTTCAAGGTCAGCTACCTCCGGCCGCTTGGTCGCTACACCTGTCCATCATCATATTCATATTCATATTCATATTCATATTCATATCGTGCGGCATCTTCCTTCTTCTTGCCCTCTCAACGCAACTGATGCAATTTGTATATGCTTTCCTTTCTTCAAAGGTGATGAGGTACCTCTTCCATGCATGGTTGCTACACTTGTCCATCCTATCCTATCCTCTGGCATAGCATCTTCCCAACTGATGCAATTTGCTTTCCTTTCCCTAGCTATGCAAACCCAAACTTAACTTACTGCACATGCGACCTTCATATTCATAGGACGTATGGAATTGAAGGACAACTTAATTATAATTTGCTCTTGGATGGATTTCCCCATTGCCAATGCCTGCCTGCAACAACACAACCAACTCACACAAGAAGATCATTCATACCGATCCATCCATCATTAACTGGGTCTGGGGAAGGCAAAGCTCAAAGATTGAACGCATTTCCCATTCTCCATGTTGTAGTATTAGTCGGAGGAGGATGGAGGATCTTTGTGCAACACATTCCTCCTGATGATCATATTCATATATTCCCTCCGTCCGGAAATACTTGTCCAAATAATGGATGTATCTAAATGTATTTTAGTTCTAGATACACCCATTTGTATCCATTTCTATGACAAGTATTTCCGGACGGAGGAAGTACAAATGTACAGTTCTAATATAATCCTTGCCGATATGATCAGGGACCTTGACAGCCGATGTACGTATAAAGAAAAGAAAAGAAAAGAAAAGAAACAACTAATGAAAGAATTGTTTGGTCCTTTCTTCCTCTCAAGGCTAGGCTAGCAAGCCCCTGAGGTCAGGTGGTGAGCACGCGCGCGTGTCCTCATCAATGGCGATGTCAGAGGGAGGGATGGTCAGAGTGCCACGATGGCGAGCAATGCGAGCATGGCGACGACGGCGCCCCACGCGGCGGCGGCCCTGGCGGCGCCGGAGTCGTCCTGGTGGGTGAGGTCGTGCCGGCCGGTGTCGATCATGATCTTGAAGCGGCAGGTGCCCCGCGACGGGTCGGTGGTGGTGACCACGGAGAGGTTGTTGAAGCCGCAGGATCCCTTCTGCTGGCTGGCTGACTGGAAGAACTGGTTGAAGGCGTAGGAGACGTTGCCCCTGACGTCGAGGCCGCCGCAGGAGGAGCCGGGGCTGAGGCTGGTGCAGTCGGCATACTGGCACGCGTACCCCACGGCACCCACGATGGCCGGGTCGGTGGGGCTGGCGTCGGGGCGGAGCACGCACCACTGCTTGGACAGGTACCTGACGCCCTTGGCCGGCACGATGCCCTTGCCGCCGGCGAGGCGGAGCGCGTACTTGGGCGAGCCGTCGTAGTTGAAGACGCCCCAGTGGCGCTCGAAGTTGCCGGGGTCGACGCTCTTGGCGTCCTCGTCCAGCAGCGCGAAGACGTAGACGTCGGGCATCTGGGGCCGGCGCGGGGTGCCCTTGCCGGCGACGATGCGGTCGAAGAGGCCCTGGTTGAACTTCTGCGCGCCGGCGGCGTTGGCGTTGGCGTCGCCGTCGATCATGGTATCTATCGATGTACAACAAGTTGATCATGTACTGGTTTGTCTTGTACTCCAAGTTGATCATGTACTCCTATATAAATGCCCACGAGGCTCAAGCAATACAACAACTATTCCACCAAACCTCTCTTTCCCTTCTAACATGGTATCTATCGCAAGTCGATCCTAAACCCTACCCGCCGCCGCTTCCGCACCTGTGCGCCGCCCCCGGGGCGGTCGACCTCCATGACCGCCGCCGGGGGCCGCGCCGCCCGTACCTAGGGTTCGTCCGCCGGCCGTGTTGGCCGGCTGCCCTAGAGAGTCTTTTTTCCGATCCTTTGATCCGGGTTTTCTCTCTCTTGCCGGTCGCTTTGATCGGCGTCTACTTTTTTGGTTTTCCGGTCTTTGTGATCCGGTTTGCGTCGCCCACCGCCGCCGTCGACCCCGTGCGCCTCTACTCCGACTTCGGCGTCGACTCCACCGGCGTCTTCACCGACCTGGCGGCCTCGCGTGTCGTCCGCGCGTCTGCCCGCCGGTCGCCCCGACCCGGCGGCCTCGCGTCATGCGGCGGCCCTTCACCACCGCCGTTCGCGTGACGGCCCGCTCGTCGATCTACGCCGGACGTCACCGCCCTGCTCCGACCGGGACTCCTGCATCACCTCGACCCGGCGGCCTCGCGCCATGCGGCGGCCAATCATAGCCGCCCTGCCGCCCGCCACCGCCGGCTTCATCTCGGACTCCGCCGCCACCACGCCTTCACCGAGCGGCGTCCCCGACCTCGCGTGCGATCGGCTTGATCACCCGCTCGCCGCCGCGATCCGCCTCATCTACGCCGCGCGACCGACCTGGCCCGTCGGTTATGCGCGCATCCGCAGGTCCCGTGAAGATCGTTCCCGAGTTCAGCGCGCCTCTCCACCGATCGAGCATCGGGCTGCCGCTGCGTCTCCCCGTCGGGCCGCAGCGCCGCCGCCCCGTGGTTCTTCTCCCGGCTGCACCGACCCGCGTCACCGCTGCGTCGCCCCTTCGGGCCGTAGTGCCGCGGCCCGCGGTCCACCGCCGCTCCGGGGCCGTCCGCTCCAGGCCGTCCCCGTGGCTGCACCGACCCTCGCACCGCCGCTGCGTCGCCCCATCGAGCCGTAGCGAGCGTGGCACGCGGTCCACGCCGCCGTCTCGAGGCCGTCCTCGCGGTTGCACCGACTCGTGAACCGACGTTGCGTCGCCCCTTCGGGCCGCAGCGTCGCGGCCCGCGGTCCCCGCCGCCGCCCCGAGGTCTTCCGCCGTCGCCCCGACCCGCCTGCCGCCGCTGCGTCGCCCCTTCGGGCCGTAGCGTCGCAGCCCGCGGTCTGCTCCGCCGTCACCCCGCGTCGACCTCACGTGGTATGCGCCGCACCGTCTTCCTTGGCGTGGGAACGCCACCGTCCGCGCCAGTCTTCGTCACGCTGTCAGGGTTCTTCGCCTACTTCGAGCATCACCGCCGCACTCCTAACCTAGCCGCCGCCGCCGCTACCTTTGTAGCCGCCGCCGCCGCCCGTCCACCCCCTTCGTCTTCGTCCAGCACCAGCTCGTCGCCAGCGTCGCCGTCATCTACCCCGACCGCTTCATCTACTCCGACAACCGCGGGCGACATTGGCGCCTCGCCGATTGGCGCCGCAACCATCTACCCCAACCGCTTCATCTACTCATAATATAGTACGAATATATCAGTGGATGATTTGGGACAAACTCATAATATAGTAGGAATATATCAGAGGATGATTTGGAATAGAGCCAATGAGGAATTGGGAATAACCTGATACGAAGCGGATGTTGTTATGTTGTTAGGGAGGTGCCAAAGCAACTCCGAACACGGCCCATAGTGACGGCGGCGCTGCCGTCCGTGGAGGGGGGCCACACCACGGAGCCCCAAGACGGGCGTCTACGCATGCCACAACACTTTCACACATGCATCAGGAGCCGTGCGATGTTTCGGTGGCATAGCCACGCCCCGAAGGCCACCCCGAATCCCAGTTGACCAGGAGATCTAGCCCTTTGACTTTTGCCGGACGTGCTTTGACCAGTGGTCTCTTCCGCCTGGTTGCGACAGGTCTGCCCACAGCAACATCCCCAAACACGGTCTGGACCAAACCCACCACTAGATTCCCTCCGGTTCTACCGCACCCGCACGATTCCCCCCTCCAAGTGACGGCGGCGCTGCCGTCCGTGGAAGGGGCCACACCACGGAGCCCCAAGACTGGCGTCTACGTATGCCACAACAGTTTCACACATGCATCAGGAGCCGTGTGATATTTCGATGGCATAGCTACGCCCCGAAGGCCAACCCGAATCCCAGTTGACCAGGAGATCTAGCCCTTTGACTTTTGCCGGACGTGCTTTGACCAGTGGTCTCTTCCGCCTGGTTGCGACAGGTCTGCCCACAGCAACATCCCCGAACACGGTCTGGACCAAACCCACCACTAGATTCCCTCCGGTTCTACCGCACCCGCACGATTCCCCCCTCCAAGTAACGGCAGCGCTGCCGTCCGTGGAGGGGGGCCACACCACGGAGCCCCAAGACGGGCGTCTACGCAAGCCACAACACTTCCACACATGCATCAGGAGCTGTGTGATGTTTCGGAGGCACAGCTACGCCCCGAAGGCCACCCCGAATCCCAGTTGACCAGAAGATCTAGCCCTTTGACTTTTGCCGGACGGGCTTTGACCAGTGGTCTCTTCCACCTGGTTGCGACAGGTCTGCCCACAGCAACATCCCCGAACACGGTCTGGACCCAACCCACCACTAGATTCCCTCCGGTTCTACCACACCCGCACGATTCCCCCCTGCAAGTGACGGCGGCGCTGCCGTCCGTGGAGGGGGGCCCACACCACAGAGCCCCAAGACGGGCGTCTACGCATGCCACAACACTTCCACACATGCATCAGGAGCCGTGCGATGTTTCGGTGGCATAGCTACGCCTCGAAGGCCACCCCGAATCCCAGTTGACCAGGAGATCTAGCCCTTTGACTTTTGCCGGACGGGCTTTGACCAGTGGTCTCTTCCACCTGGTTGCGACAGGTCTGCCCATAGCAACATCCCGAACACGGTCTGGACACAACCCACCACTAGATTCCCTCCGGTTCTACGGCACCCGCACGATTCCCCCTCCAAGTGACGGCGGCGCTGCCGTCCGTGGAGGGGGGCCACACCACGGAGCCCCAAGACGGGCGTCTACGCATGCCACAACATTTCCACACATGCATCAGGAGCCGTGCGATGTTTCGGTGGCATAGCTACGCCCCGAAGGCCACCCCGAATCCCAGTTGACCAGGAGATCTAGCCCTTTGACTTTTGCCGGACGGGCTTTGACCAGTGGTCTCTTCCACCTGGTTGCGACAGGTCTGCCCATAGCAACATCCCCGAACACGGTCTGGACCCAACCCACCACTAGATTCCCTCCGGTTCTACCACAACCGCACGATTGCCCCCTCCAAGTGACGGCGGCGCTGCCGTCCGTGGAGGGGGGGCCACACCACGGAGCCCCAAGACAGGTGTCTACGCATGCCACAACACTTCCACACATGCATCAGGAGCCGTGCGATGTTTCGGTGGCATAGCTACGCCCCGAAGGCCACCCCGAATCCCAGTTGACCAGGAGATCTAGCCCTTTGACTTTTGCCGGACGAGCTTTGACCAGTGGTCTCTTCCACATGGTTGCGACAGGTCTGCCCACAGCAACATCCCCGAACACGGTCTGGACCCAACCCACCACTAGATTCCCTCCGGTTCTACCGCACCCGCACGATTCCCCCTTCAAGTGACGGCGGCGCTGCCGTCCGTGGAGGCGGGCCACACCACGGAGCCCCAAGACGGGCGTCTACGCATGCCACAACACTTCCACACATGCATCAGGAGCCGTGCGATGTTTCGGTGGCATAGCCACGCCCCGATGGCCACCCCGAATCCCAGTTGAACATGCGATCTAGCCCTTTGACTTTTGCCGGACGGGCTTTGACCAGTGGTCTCTTCCACCTGGTTGCGACAGGTCTGCCCACAGCAACATCCCCGAACACGGTCTGGACACAACCCACCATTAGATTCCCTCCGGTTCTACCGGACCCGCATGATTCCCACTCCAAGTGACGACGACGCTGCCGTCCGTGGAGGGGGGCCACCCCACGGAGCCCCAAGACGGGCGTCTACGTATGCCACAACAATTTCACACATTCATCAGGAGCCGTGTGATGTTTCGGTGGCATAGCTATGCCCCGAAGGCCACCCCAAATCCAAGCTGACCAGGAGATCTAGCTCTTTGACTTTTGCCGGACGGGCTTTGACCAGTGGTCTCTTCCACCTGGTTGCGATAGGTCTACCCATAGCAACATCCCCGAACACGGTCTGGACCCAACCCACCACTAGATTCCCTCCGGTTCTACCACACCCGCACGATTGCCCCCTCCAAGTGACGGCGGCGCTGCCGTCCGTGGAGGGGGGCCACACCACGGAGCCCCAAGACAGGTGTCTACGCATGCCACAACACTTCCACACATGCATCAGGAGCCGTGCGATGTTTCGGTGGCATAGCTACGCCCCGAAGGCCACCCCGAATCCCAGTTGACCAGGAGATCTAGCCCTTCGACTTTTGCCGGACGGGCTTTGACCAGTGGTCTCTTCCACCTGGTTGCGACAGGTCTGCCCACAGCAACATCCCCGAACACGGTGTGGACCCAACCCACCACTAGATTCCCTCCGGTTCTACCACACCCGCATGATTCCCCCCTCCAAGTGACGGCGGCGCTGCCGTCCGTGGAGGGGGGCCACACCATGGAGCCCCAAGACGGGCGTCTACGCATGCCACAACACTTCCACACATGCATCAGGAGCCGTGCGATGTTTTCGGTGGCATAGCTATGCCCCGAAGGCCACCCCGAATCCCAGTTGACCAGGAGATCTAGCCCTTTGACTTTTGCCGGACGGGCTTTGACCAGTGGTCTCTTCCACCTGGTTGCGACAGGTCTGCCCATAGCAACATCCCGAACACGGTCTGGACACAACCCACCACTAGATTCCCTCCGGTTCTACCGCACCCGCACGATTCCCCCTCCAAGTGACGGCGGCGCTGCCGTCCGTGGAGGGGGGGGGCACACCACGGAGCCCCAAGACGGGCATCTACGCATGCCACAACACTTCCACACAGGCACACATGCATCAGGAGCCGTGTGATGATTCGGTGGCATAGCTACGCCCCGAAGGCCACCCCGAATCCCAGTTGACCAGGAGATCTAGCCCTTTGACTTTTGCCGGACGGGCTTTGACCAGTGGTCTCTTCCACCTGGTTGCGACAGGTCTACCCACAACAACATCCCCGAACACGGTCTGGACCCAACCCACCACTAGATTCCCTCCGGTTCTACCACACCCGCACGATTCCCCCCTCCAAGTGACGGCGGCGCTGCCGTCCGTGGAGGGGGGGGGGCACACCACGAAGCCCCAAGACGGGCGTCTACGCATGCCACAACACTTCCACACATGCATCAGGAGCCGTGCGATGTTTCGGTGGCATAGCTACGCCCCGAAGGCCACCCCGAATCCTAGTTGACCAGGAGATCTAGCCCTTTGACTTTTGCCGGACGGGCTTTGACCAGTGGTCTCTTCCACCTGGTTGCGACAGGTCTGCCCACAGCAACATCCCCGAACACGGTCTGGACCCAGCCCACCACTAGATTCCCTCCGGTTCTACCACACCCGCACGATTCCCCCCTCCAAGTAACGGCAGCGCTGCCGTCCGTGGAGGGGGGCCACACCACGGAGCCCCAAGACGGGCGTCTACGCATGCCACAACACTTCCACACATCCATCAGGAGCCGTGCGATGTTTCGGTGGCATAGCTACACCCCGAAGTCCACCCCGAATCCCAGATGACCAGGAGATCTAGCCCTTTGACTTTTGCCGGACGGGCTTTGACCAGTGGTCTCTTCCACCTGGTTGCGACAGGTCTGCCCAGAGCAACATCCCGAACACGGTCTGGACACAACCCACCACTAGGTTCCCTCCGGTTTTACCGCACCCACACGACTCCCCCCTCCAGGTGACGGCGGCGCCGCCGTCCGTGGAGGGGGGGGGGCACACCACGGAGCCCCAAGACGGGCGTCTACGCATGCCACAACACTTCCACACATGCATCAGGAGCCGTGCGATGTTTCAGTGGCATAGCTACGCCCCGAAGGCCGCCCCGAATCCCAGTTGACCAGGAGATCTAGCCCTTTGACTTTTGCCGGACGGGCTTTGACCAGTGGTCCCTTCCACATGGTTGCGACAGGTCTGCCCACAGCAACATCCCCGAACACGGTCTGGACCCAACCCACAACTAGATTCCCTCCGGTTCTACCGCACCCGCACGATTCCCCCTTCAAGTGACGGCGGCGCTGCCGTCCGTGGAGGCGGGCCACACCACGGAGCCCCAAGACGGGCGTCTACGCATGCCACAACACTTCCACACATGCATCAGGAGCCGTGCGATGTTTCGGTGGCATAGCCACGCCCCGAAGGCCACCCCGAATCCCAGTTAAACATGAGATCTAGCCCTTTGACTTTTGCCGGACGGGCTTTGACCAGTGGTCTCTTCCACCTGGTTGCGACAGGTCTGCCCACAGCAACATCCCCGAACACGGTCTGGACCCAACCCATCACTAGATTCCCTCCGGTTCTACCACACCCGCACGATTCCCCCCTCCAAGTAACGGTAGCGCTGCCGTCCGTGGAGGGGGCCCACACCACGGAGCCCCAAGACAGGCGTCTACGCATGCCACAACACTTCCACACATGCATCAGGAGCCGTGCGATGTTTCGGTGGCATAGCTACACCCCGAAGTCCACCCCGAATCCCAGATGACCAAGAGATCTAGCCCTTTGACTTTTGCCAGACGGGCTTTGACCAGTGGTCTCTTCCACCTGGTTGCGACAGGTCTGCCCAGAGCAACATCCCGAACACGGTCTGGACACAACCCACCACTAGGTTCCCTCCGGTTTTACCGCACCCACACGACTCCCCCCTCCAAGTGACGGCGGCGCCGCCGTCCGTGGAGGGGGGGGGCACACCACGGAGCCCCAAGACGGGCGTCTACGCATGCCACAACACTTCCACACATGCATCAGGAGCCGTGCGATGTTTCGGTGGCATAGCTACGCCCCGAAGGCCGCCCCGAATCCCAGTTGACCAGGAGATCTAGCCCTTTGACTTTTGCCGGACGGGCTTTGACCAGTGGTCTCTTCCACATGGTTGCGACAGGTCTGCCCACAGCAACATCCCCGAACACGGTCTGGACCCAACCCACCACTAGATTCCCTCCGGTTCTACCGCACGCGCACGATTCCCCCTTCAAGTGACGGCGGCGCTGCCGTCCGTGGAGGCGGGCCACACCACGGAGCCCCAAGACGGGCGTCTACGCATGCCACAACACTTCCACACATGCATCAGGAGCCGTGCGATGTTTCGGTGGCATAGCCACGCCCCGATGGCCACCCCGAATCCTAGTTGAACATGAGATCTAGCCCTTTGACTTTTGCCGGACGGGCTTTGACCAGTGGTCTCTTCCACCTGGTTGCGACAGGTCTGCCCACAGCAACATCCCCGAACACGGTCTGGACACAACCCACCATTAGATTCCCTCCGATTCTACCGGACCCGCACGATTCCCACTCCAAGTGATGACGACGCTGCCGTCCGTGGAGGGGGGCCACCCCACGGAGCCCCAAGACGGGCGTCTACGTATGCCACAACAATTTCACACATTCATCAGGAGCCGTGTGATGTTTCGGTGGCATAGCTATGCCCCGAAGGCCACCCCAAATCCCAGCTGACCAGGAGATCTAGCTCTTTGACTTTTGCCGGACGGGCTTTGACCAGTGGTCTCTTCCACCTGGTTGCGACAGGTCTGCCCATAGCAACATCCCCGAACACGGTCTGGACCCAACCCACCACTAGATTCCCTCTGGTTCTACCACACCCGCACGATTCCCCCTCCAAGTGACTGCGGCGCTGCCGTCCGTGGAGGGGGGGGCACACCACGGAGCCCCAAGACGGGCGTCTACGCATGCCACAACACTTCCACACATGCATCAGGAGCCATGCGATGTGTCGGTGGCATAGCTACGCCCCGAAGGCCACCCTCTAACCAGATTCCCTCCGATGTCGACCAGTTCCCCCCTCCGTGACACGGCGGCAGCGACGTCCATGAGGGGGGCAATCGATATGCCATTGGGTTATGATTTTTGTTTAGACAAGGCACATTTGTATTGTAAAAAAAAGAAAATAATAAATAATACTAAAAAAATACAGGTATGCCTAAGGTAAGGCTGTAGGCATAGCTGCACACACCGATCTGAGGTATGCCTACGGTAAGGCCGTAGGCATTGTTTTGCACACGGTCATGGATCGATGACGTGGCGATGCATGCAGATTGATGACGTGGCAGAGGGCATGCGCCAGGCCTACGCCGACGGCTATGCCGTCGGCATATCTCTGCCACGGTAAACTAAAAAAAATACAGGTATGCCTATGGTAAGGCCGTAGGCATATCTGCGCACACCGATCTGAGGTATGCCTACGGTATGGCCGTAGGCATAGCTGTGCACACGGTCGTGGATCGATGACGTGGCGATGCACGCGGATCGATGACGTGGAGGCGTCCAGGATCGGGGATGTCAATATATCTATGCGAGCTATGCCGACGGCCTAGCCGTAGGCATAGGCTCCACGTGGTAGCCCTATGCCTATGGCTAAGCCGTAGGCATAGTTTTTGTCTCATTTTCCCCCCTTTTTCCTGTTTGATTTCCATGCCGACGGCCGCTGTTAGCCCCGTCGGCATAGTTCCTACGCCGTCAAACGGTCGCCTCTGACCGGGTAGGCGGGCCTCATCTAAGCCGACGGCCCCCATAGGCGTACCTCCAGAGGTCCTGACGTCACTAGTATGCCGACGGCCCCCGTCGGCGTAGATCAACATATGCCGACGGCTTTTCTATGCCTACGGCCTGCCCTAGGCCGTCGGGATATATCAATCTATGCCTACGGGGGCTGTCGGCATAGATGAGGCCGTCGGCAACTACGTTAATTGAAGGACAACTTAATTATAATTTGCTCTTGGATGGATTTCCCCATTGCCAATGCCTGCCTGCAACAACACAACCAACTCACACAAGAAGATCATTCATACCGATCCATCCATCATTAACTGGGTCTGGGGAAGGCAAAGCTCAAAGATTGAACGCATTTCCCATTCTCCATGTTGTAGTATTAGTCGGAGGAGGATGGAGGATCTTTGTGCAACACATTCCTCCTGATGATCATATTCATATATTCCCTCCGTCCGGAAATACTTGTCCAAATAATGGATGTATCTAGATGTATTTTAGTTCTAGATACACCCATTTGTATCCATTTCTATGACAAGTATTTCCGGACGGAGGAAGTACAAGTGTACAGTTCTAATATAATCCTTGCCGATATGATCAGGGACCTTGACAGCCGATGTACGTATAAAGAAAAGAAAAGAAAAGAAAAGAAAAGAAACAACTAATGAAAGAATTGTTTGGTCCTTTCTTCCTCTCAAGGCTAGGCTAGCAAGCCCCTGAGGTCAGGTGGTGAGCACGCGCGCGTGTCCTCATCAATGGCGATGTCAGAGGGAGGGATGGTCAGAGTGCCACGATGGCGAGCAATGCGAGCATGGCGACGACGGCGCCCCACGTGGCGGCGGCCCTGGCGGCGCCGGAGTCGTCCTGGTGGGTGAGGTCGTGCCGGCCAGTGTCGATCATGATCTTGAAGCGGCAGGTGCCCCGCGACGGGTCGGTGGTGGTGACCACGGAGAGGTTGTTGAAGCCGCAGGATCCCTTCTGCTGGCTGGCTGACTGGAAGAACTGGTTGAAGGCGTAGGAGACGTTGCCCCTGACGTCGAGGCCGCCGCAGGAGGAGCCAGGGCTGAGGCTGGTGCAGTCGGCATACTGGCACGCATACCCCACGGCGCCCACGATGGCCGGGTCGGTGGGGCTGGCGTCGGGGCGGAGCACACACCACTGCTTGGACAGGTACCTGACGCCCTTGGCCGGCACGATGCCCTTGCCGCCGGCGAGGCGGAGCGCGTACTTGGGCGAGCCGTCGTAGTTGAAGACGCCCCAGTGGCGCTCGAAGTTGCCGGGGTCGACGCTCTTGGCGTCCTCGTCCAGCAGCGCGAAGACGTAGACGTCGGGCATCTGGGGCCGGCGCGGGGTGCCCTTGCCGGCGACGATGCGGTCGAAGAGGCCCTGGTTGAACTTCTGCGCGCCGGCGGCGTTGGCGTTGGCGTTGCCGTCGGTGGGCCAGCCGATCTCGCCGACGACGACGGTGATGTTCCTGAGGCCGTGCTTGTCGAGCGCGGCGACGAGGGTGTCGTAGTTGGCATCGAAGACGTTGGTGTAGAGCACGTTGCCGTCCTAACTACCAGAATAAACCCCTATGCCTACGGCTCAGGCCGTAGGCATAGCCCTGATTCCCGTCGGGATAGGCCTATGCCGACGGCCCCCGTAGGCATAGGACCGTCGGCATAATATACGTCGGCGTATCTCGGGATGCCGTCGGCATAGAAAAACCGTCGGCATAGAAAAGCCGTCGGCATAGATGATTTGCCGACGGTGTTCGTACAGCTATTCCGATGGCCAGGGCCGTCGGCAACATTCCACGCTAACGGTGGCCGCCATCAAGTGCTGCCCATAGAGGAGACGCCATGTGGCAGAGCTATGCCTACGGCGTAGCCGTCGGCATAGATTTCAAACTATGCCTACGGCTAGGCCGTAGGCATAGGCCTGCCACGTGGCGGCATTCACTAGCTCTGTGGGCACGGCTATGCCTACGGCGTGGCCGTCGGCATAGATTTGAAACTATGCCTACGGCTAGGCCGTAGGCATAGCCCTGCCACGTGGCGGCGTCTACTAGCTCCATGGGCACGGCTATGCCTACAGCTTGGCTGTCGGCATATATCTAAAGCTATGCCTACGGCTATTCCGTAGGCATATGTGCCAGGCTATGCCGACAGCTAAACTGTAGGCATAGTTTAGATATATGCCGACGGCCTAACTGTAGGCATAGGCTCCACGTGTCGTCCTCTGGTAGCTCATGGTAACCCTATGCCTACGGCTAAGCCGTAGGCATAGTTTGCGTCTGATTTTTTTTCCTTTTTTCTGTTTGCTTTCAATTCAAATTCACAACATATATATATATGATGAAATAGACATACAGAACATATATAAGTATCATCCTCACAACAAACACCATCACAACAATATAAGTATCATGACAAACATAACCATCATCGCAAACATAAGCATCTAAAGAAGCACACAAGTCATCTAAAAGATCACAAGTCATCTAAAAGACCATAAAAGACCCCAAGTCATCTAAGGAACACAAGTTTATGATCACCACCACCGTCACCCAAAGGCTTAAGCGCCAGGACATCCACCACCACCGCCAAGGTCATCACCGCCAAGTCCGCTGAAGCCTAGGTCATCACTGCTAGCGGCAGCGCTACCGCCAAGACCGCCGCCGCCTCCGTGGATAGGAGTGACCGGGCTCCGTGACTCGGGAGTGATGCCAAGACCAGCACCACCACCAACGATAGATCCACCAGTTCCCTGGATGTTGAAAAGACATGTTAAGGGGATATATGATTGTGTTGAATAAACAGTATGCTTTGGGTGAATAGTTTGAGATGTACTAACCGGCGAGGGGCCAGGGTTCTGTGTCAGAAACTCCTCAAAAGTAAGAAGCACTGGTTGTGGTGGAGGAGATGGTGCTGGTTGCAATTGAGGAACCCTGCTGGCCGCCATTTCCTCAAGGAAGTGTTGCAACGTGCGATCCCTCTGCTGATGGTATGCATGAAGGCTCTCGTGCCACGTCATGGTCTCCTGACGTGTGTACTCCAAGTAGGCCTACGGTATGACATGATGGAACTCACAAAACATCTCAATGCGGAAAATAAAGTGAGCAATGAAGATAAGAGGGAAAATACTTACATAGTTCCGCTCAGCAATGAGGGACTGTGACTGCGCACTAGTCATGGACGTGCTCGTGCGCTGGCACAGGCTCGGGTTGGTAGCTCGGAGCTGTGTGTAGGAGATAGAAGGAGTGATCACAGCATCCAGAAACGGCGACCGACCGTGCTTCTTCCCCATGCTCACCACCACCCTCTCGTCCAGATCCGCCGCAATGGGGTCAGGTGTGGCAGGATGTAAACTCAGATACCCCTCAGAGTAGGCCTTCTTATACTCCGCGGTCTTGCCGTAGTACTTGGCCTCGCCAGGCTTGGGCTTCTTTCGTGTATGGGCGATCTCCCACGCCTCCATGTGTGAGAGCGGCCGCTTTAGTTTCTCCTCCTGCACCACCAAACAACCAAACAGAGGTTAGTCATACATAAGAAAGTGATGGTAAAAAGAAGAAGAAAAATGTTTAATGTACATAGATATACCTCAAGTGTCTTGTGAAGAAAGTGGTTTCGGTTTCCCTGAGCATGTACTCCCTCCCTGCCTCTGTTAGCCTTGTTTCTAATGCTCGTAGCCGCCCAAGCTCCATCGTTATCACACCACAGATCCACCAATGCTGCTCAGGACTCGTCTTTTCCATAACACCAATTTGGACACACCTACATAATGAAAGCATACTGACATGTCAACACGAAATAATGAAATGTACCACAAACATCGGAAATAAAAATCTTTTATACTTACCGCCAAGTATTGGTGCCTCTGCAAGGTAATGTCCGTCCTCCGCGCTTCTTCCTTGGTCATCTTCACACCAAGAGCGTCGTGATAGTATGTCGAGATGGCCACCCAACGCACCTCGTACTGCATCTGGCGGGCCTTACTCTTGGCTTGGCAAAGCACGATCTGGTCGGCAATGGCCTTGTGCTCCGGAAGAACTCGATAGTATTTCTACAATCATTCATGAAATCAGAATGGAAGAAGCCATGAGTTAAATCATTCATGAAACCAGAATGGACTTGTGCTTCTGAAGAGAACTCACCCAAAAGTTAGTGATCACGGCCTTAGCATGGGTCTCATAGTCCGCGTGAGGGGCCGCTACCCAGTGGTCCCAGCTCGTGGCCAAAACAAGGCGGTCCGGGTGCCTGACTGGATCCGGACAGTACAGCCCCGGCCAGTATCCCTTCAGCAAGACGGTGATGAGGCCGTTGGGAATACGGGCCCCTTTAGGATATATCAAAACAATGAAATATTAGCATGTGACAAGCAAAATAAAGAGAAATATAAGCATGTTATAAGGTTTCGAGGCCCCAGCCCTCCCACCTTGCGCGTTGAATAGATGGAGCCTGGGTTGATACTTGGGCTCTTCTATATTGTATCGAGGCACCTTGTTATGCAGATGGGGAACGTGGTCTGGATAGTATGATTTCCTGAGGTCTGACACCTCCTCTAGAATAACTGTCTCAGCTATGGAAGCTTCAATCTTAGGTTTGTTTCCACATTTCTATCGGAGATGCTTGTTCTGTATCTCAGGGCCATACTGCCAGCGATTCTGCACAGGCCCCCCAACAATACCTCGTTCGCGAGGTGCAGAATGATATGTTTCATCGGAGTAAAGAAGCCTGGCGGAAAGATCTTCTCTAGCTTGACTATCAACTCCGGTGCCTTCTTATGCAATTTTTCAATCACGTCTTTACTTACTTATTTAGCACAGAGCGTGTGGAAGAAATGGCTTAGCTCGGCAAGCACTCGCCAGACATGCTCGGGGACATAGCCTCGAACCATCACCGGTATTATCCTTGTTGGGCAACGTAGTAATTTCAAAAATTTCCTACGCACACGCAAGATCATGGTGATGGCATAGCAACGAGAGGGGAGAGTATTGTCCATGTACCCTCGTAGACCGTAAGCGGAAGCGTTATGACAACGTGGTTGATGTAGTCGTACGTCTTCACAATCCGACCGATCCAAGTACCGAACGTACGGCACCTCTGAGTTCAGCACACGTTCAGCTCGATGACGATCCCCGGGCTCCGATCCAGCAAAGCGTCGGGGATGAGTTCCGTTAGCACGACGGCGTGGTAATGATGATGATGTTCTACCGGCGCAGGGCTTCGCCTAAACTCCGCGACGATATGACCGAGGTGGAATATGGTGGAGGGGGGCACCGCACACGGCTAAGGAACGATCCGTAGATCAACTTGTGTGTTGTCCCTAGAGGTCCCCCTGCCCCCGTATATAAAGGAGCAAGGGGGGAGGGGGCGGCCGGCCTAGGAGAGGCACGCCAAGGGGAGTCCTACTCCCGGTGGGAGTAGGACTCCCTCCTTCCTTGTTGGAGTAGGAGAAGGGGGAAAGAGGGGGAGAGGAGGAAGGAAAGGGGGGCCGCACCACTTGTCCAATTCGGACCAGAGGGGGGCTGCGCGCCTCCTTCCTTTCGGCCTCTCTCCTCTATTCCCGTATGGCCCAATAAGGCCCATATACTCCCCGGCGAATTCCCGTAACTCTCCGGTACTCCGAGAAATACCCGAATCATTCAGAACCTTTACGAACTCTGAATATAGTCGTCCAATATATCGATCTTTACGTCTCGACCATTTCGAGACTCCTCGTCATGTCCCCGATCTCATCCGGGACTCCGAACTTCTTCGGTACATCAAAACTCATAAACTCATAATATAACTGTCATCGAAACCTTAAGCGTGCGGACCCTACGGGTTCGAGAACTATGTAGACATGACCTAGAACTATTCTTTGTCAATAACCAATAGCGGAACCTGGATGCCCATATTGGTTCCTACTTATTCTACGAAGATCTTTATCGGTCAAACCGCATAACAACATACGTTGTTCCCTTTGTCATCGGTATGTTACTTGCCCGAGATTCGATCGTCGGTATCCAATACCTAGTTCAATCTCGTTACCGGCAAGTCTCTTTACTCGTTACGTAATGCATCATTCCGCAACTAACTCATTAGTCACATTGCTTGCAAGGCTTATAGTGATGTGCATTACCGAGAGGGCCCAGAGATACCTCTCCGACAATCGGAGTGACAAAACCTAATCTCGAAATACGCCAACCCAACATGTACCTTTGGAGACACCTGTAGTACTCCTTTATAATCACCCAGTTACGTTGTGACGTTTGGTAGCACCCAAAGTGTTCCTCCGGTAAACGGGAGTTGCATAATCTCATAGTTACAGGAACATGTATAAGTCATGAAGAAAGCAATAGCAACATACTAAACGATCAAGTGCTAGGCTAACGAAATGGGTCATGTCAATCACATCATTCTCCTAATGATGTGATCCCATTAATCAAATGACAACTCTTTGTCCATGGCTAGGAAACATAACCATCTTTGATTCAACGAGCTAGTCAAGTAGAGGCATACTAGTGACACTATGTTTGTCTATGTATTCACACATGTATTATGTTTCCGGTTAATACAATTCTAGCATGAATAATAAACATTTATCATGATATAAGGAAATAAATAATAACTTTATTATTGCCTCTAGGGCATATTTCCTTCAGTCTCCCACTTGCACTAGAGTCAATAATCTAGTTCACATCGCCATGTGATTTAACACTAATATTCACATCTGTATGTGATTAATACCCATAGTTCACATCGTCATGTGATCAACACCCAAAGGGATTACTAGAGTCAATAATCTAGTTCACATCCCTATGTGATTAACACCCAAAGAGTACTAAGGTATGATCATGTTTTGCTTGTGAGAGAAGCTTAATCAACGGGTCTGTCACATTCAGAGCCGTATGTATTTTGCAAACATTCTATGTCTTCAATGCTCTGCATGGAGCTACTCTAGCTTAATTGCTCCCACTTTCAATATGTATCCAGTTTGAGACTTAGAGTCATCTGGATCAGTGTAAAAGTTTGCACCGATGTAACTTTCACAACAAACTCTTTTATCACCTCCATAATCGAGAAACATCTCCTTAGTCCTCACTAAGGATATTATTGAGCGCTGTCCAGTGATCTACTATTAGATCAAAATTGTATTCCTTTGTCAAACTCAGAGCAAGGTATACAATAGGTCTGGTTCACAGCATAGCATACTTTATAGAACCTATGACTGAGGCATAGGGAATGACTTTTCATTCTCTTTCTATTTTCTGCCATGGTCGGGTCTTGAGTCTTACTCAACTTCACACCTTTGCATCACAGGCAAGAACTCCTTCTCTGACTGTTCTATTTTGAACTATTTCAAAAATTTATCAAGGTATGTACTCATTGAAAAATCTTATCAAGTGTCTTGATCTATCTATATAGATCTTGACGCTCAATGTGTAAGCAGCTTCACCGAGGTCTTTCATTGAAAAACTTTTATTCAAGTATCCCTTTATGCTATCCAGAAATTCTATATCATTTCTGATCAACAATATGTCATCTACATATAGTATCAGAAATGCTGCAGAGCTCCCACTCACTTTCTTGTAAATACAGGCTTCTCCAAAAGTCTGTATAAAACCATATGCTTTGATCACACTATCAAAGCGTTTATTCCAACTCCGAGATGCTTGCACCAGTCCATAAATGGATCGCTGGAGCTTGCACACTTTGTTAGCACCTTTTGGATCAACAAAACCTTCTGGCTGCATCATATACAACTCTTCTTCCAGAAATCCATTCAAGAATGCAGTTTTGACATCCATTTGCCAAATTTCATAATCATAAAATGCAACAATTGCTAACATGATTCGGACAGACTTAAGCATCGCTACGGGTGAGAAAGTCTCATCGTAGTCAACCCCTTGAACTTGTCAAAAACCTTTTTGCAACAAGTCGAGCTTTATAGACAGTTACATTACCATCAGCGTCAGTCTTCTTCTTAAAGATCCATTTATTCTTAATGGCTTGCCGATCATCGGGCAAGTCAACCAAAGTCCATACTTTGTTTTCATACATGGATTCCATCTCAGATTTCATGGCCTCTAGCCATTTTGCGGTATCTGGGCTCATCATCGCTTCCTCATAGTTCGTAGGTTCGTCATGGTCAAGTAACATGACTTCCAGAATAGGATTACCGTACCACTCTGGTGCGGACCGTACTCTGGAAGACCTACGAGGTTCTGTAGTAACTTGATCAGAAGTTTCATGATCGTCATCATTAGCTTCCTCACTAATTGGTGTAGGAATCACTGGAACTGATTTCAGTAATGAACTATTTTCCAATTCTGGAGAAGGTACAATTACCTTATCAAGCTCTACTTTCCTCCCACTCACTTCTTTCGAGAGAAACTCCTTCTCTAGAAAGGATCCATTTTAGCAACGAATATCTTGCCTTCGGATCTGTGATAGAAGGTGTACCCAACAGTTTCCTTTGGGTATTCTATGAAGATGCACTTCTTCGATTTGGGTTTGAGCTTATCAGGATGAAACTTTTTCACATAGGCATAGTAGCCCCAAACTTTAAGAAACGACAACTTGGGTTTACTGCTAAACCATAGTTCATACGGTGTCGTCTCAATGGATTTAGATGGTGCCCTATTAAACGTGAATGCAACTGTCTCTAATGCATAACCCCAAAACGATAGTGGTAAACTGATAAGAGATATCATAGATCGCACCATATCTAGTAAAGTACGATTACGACGTTCGGACACACCATTACATTGTGGTGTTCCAGGTGGCGTGAGTTTGTGAAACTATTCCACATTGTTTTAATTGAAGACCAAACTCGTAACTCAAATATTTGTCTCCGCGATCAAATCACAGAAACTTTATTTTCTTGTTACGATGATTCTCCACTTCACTCTGAAATTCTTTGAACCTTTCAACTATTTCAGACTTATGTTTCATCAAGTAGATATACCCATATCTTCTCAAATCATCTTGTGAAGGTCAGAAAATAACGATACTTGCCACGAGCATCAACACTCATTGGATCGCATACATCGGTATGTATTATTTCCAATAAGTCAGTAGCTTGTTCCATTGTTCCGGAGAACGGAGTTTTAGTCATCTTGCCCAAAAGGCACGGTTCGCAAGCATCAAATGATTCATAACCAAGTGATTCCGAAAATCCATCTTTATGGAGTTTCTTCATGCGCTTTACACCGATATGACCCAAACGGCAGTGCCACAAATAAGTTGCACTATCATTATTAACTTTGCATCTTTTGGCATCAATATTATGAATATGTGTATCACTACGATCGAGATCCAACAAACTATTTTCATTGGGTGTATGACCATCGAAGGTTTTATTCATGTAAACAGAACAACAATTATTCTCTGACTTTAAATGAATAACCGTATTGCAATAAACATGATCAAATCATATTCATGCTCAACGCAAATGCCAAATAACATTTATTTAGGTTTAACACTAATCCCGAAAGTATAGGGAGTGTGCGATGATGATCATATCAATCTTGGAACTACTTCCAACACTCATCGTCACTTCCCCTTCAACTAGTCTCTGTTTATTCTGTAACTCCTGTTTCGAGTTACTAATCTTAGCAACCGAACAAGTATCAAATACTCAGGGGCTACTATAAACACTAGTAAGGCACACATCAATAACCTGTATATCAAATATACCCTTGTTCACTTTGCCATCCTTCTTATCCACCAAATTTTCAGGGCATTTCCGCTTCCAGTGACCATTTCCTTTGCAGTGTAAGCACTCAGTTTCAGGCTTTGGTTCTGCTTTGGGCTTCTTCATGGGAGTGGCAACTTGCTTGTCTTTCCACTTGAAGTTCCCTTTCTTTCCCTTTGCCCTTTTCTTGAAACTAGTGATCTTGTCAACCATCAACACTTGATGCTCTTTCTTGATTTCTACCTTCGTCGATTTCAACATCACGAAGAGCTCGGGAATCGTTTTTGTCATCCCTTGCATACTAACTTGGTGATGGTGACTCGAGAACTCTGTCAATCACTATCTTATCTGGAAGATTAACTCCCACTTGATTCAAGCGATTGAAGTACACAGACAATCTGAGCACATGCTCACTAGTTGAGCGATTCTCCTCCATCTTTTAGCTATAGAACTTGTTGGAGACTTCATATCTCTCAACTCGGGTATTTGCTTGAAAATATTAACTTCAACTCCTGGAACATCTCATATGGTCCATGACGTTCAAAACGTCTTTGAAGTCCCGATTCTAAGCCGTTAAGCATGGTGCACTAAACTATCAAGTAGTCATCATATTGAGCTAGCCAAACGTTCATAACGTCTGCGTCTGCTCCTGCAATAGGTCTGTCACCTAGCGGTGCATTAAGGACATAATTCTTCTGTGCAGCAATGAGGATAAACCTCAGATCACGGATCCAATCCACATCATTGCTACTAATATCTTTCAACACAAATTTCTCTAGGAACATATCAAAATAAACATATGAAAGCAACAACGCAAGCTATTGATCTACAACATAATTTGCAAAATACTACCAGGACTAAGTTCATGATAAATTTAAGTTCAATTAATCATATTACTTAAGAACTCCCACTTAGATAGACATCCCTCTAATCCTCTAAGTGATCACGTGATCCAATCAACTAAACCATGTCCGATCATCACGTGAGATGGAGTAGTTTTCAATGGTGAACATCACTATGTTGATCATATCTACTATATGATTCACGCTCGACCTTTCGGTCTCCGTGTTCCGAGGCCATATCTGTATATGCTAGGCTCGTCAAGTTTAACCTGAGTATTCCGCGTGTGCAACTGTTTTGCACCCGTTGTATTTGAACGTAGAGCCTATCACACCCGATCATCACGTGGTGTCTCAGCACGAAGAACTTTCGCAACGGTGCATACTCAGGGAGAACACTTCTTGATAATTAGTGAGAGATCATCTTAAAATGCTACCGTCAAACAAAACAGAATAAGATGTATAACAGATAAACATCATATGCAATCAAAATATGTGACATGATATGGCCATGATCATCTTGCGCCTTTGATCTCCATCTCCAAAGTACTGTCATGATCTCTATCGTCACCGGCACGACACCATGATCTTCATCATCTTGATCTATATCAATGTGTCGTCACATGGTCGTCTCGCCAAACTATTGCTCTTGCAACTATTGCTATCGCATAGCGATAAAGTAAAGCAATTATTTGGCACTTGCATCTTATGCAACAAAGAGACAACCATAGGGCTTCTGCCAGTTGCCGATAACTTCAACAAAACATGATCATCTCATACAACAACTTATATCTCATCACGTCTTGACCATATCACATCACAACATGCCCTGCAAAAACAAGTTAGACGTCCTCTACTTTGTTGTTGCAAGTTTTACGTGGCTGCTACGGGCTGAGCAAGAACCGTTCTTACCTACGCATCAAAACCACAACGATAGTTCGTCAAGTTGGTGCTGTTTTAACCTTCGCAAGGACCGGGCGTAGCCACACTCGGTTCAACTAAAGTTGGAGAAACTGACACCCGCTAGTCACCTGTGTGCAAAGCACGGCGGTAAAACCAGTCTCGCGTAAGCGTACGCGTAATGTCGGTCCGGGCCGCTTCATCCAACAATACCGCCGAACCAAAGTATGACATGCTGGTAAGCAGTATGACTTGTATCGCCCACAACTCACTTGTGTTCTACTCGTGCATATGACATCTACGCATAAAACCTAGGCTCGGATGCCACTGTTGGGGAACGTAGTAATTTCAAAAATTTCCTACGCACACGCAAGATCATGGTGATGGCATAGCAACGAGAGGGGAGAGTATTGTCCACGTACCCTCGTAGACCGTAAGCGGAAGCGTTATGACAACGCGGTTGATGTAGTCGTACGTCTTCACGATCCGACCGATCCAAGTACCGAATGTACGGCACCTCCGAGTTCAGCACACGTTCAGCTCGATGACGATCCCCGGGCTCCGATCCAGCAAAGCGTCAGGGATGAGTTCCGTCAGCACGACGGCGTGGTGACGATGATGATGTTCTACCGGCGCAGGGCTTCGCCTAAACTCCGCGACGATATGACCAAGGTGGAATATGGTGGAGGGGGGCACCGCACACGGCTAAGGAACGATCCGTAGATCAACTTGTGTGTTGTCCCTAGAGGTGCCCCCCTGCCCCCGTACATAAAGGAGCAAGGGGGGAGGGGGCGGCCGGCCTAGGAGAGGCGCGCCAAGGGGAGTCCTACTCCCACCGGGAGTAGGACTCCCTCCTTCCTTGTTGGAGTAGGAGAAGGGGGAAAGAGGGGGAGAGGAGGAAGGAAAGGGGGGCCGCACCACTTGTCCAATTCGGACCAGAGGGGGGCTGCGCGCCTCCTTCCTTTCGGCCTCTCTCCTCTATTCCCGTATGGCCCAATAAGGCCCATATACTCCCCGGCGAATTCCCGTAACTCTCCGGTACTCCGAGAAATACCCGAATCATTCGAAACCTTTCCGAACTCTGAATATAGTCGTCCAATATATCGATCTTTACGTCTCGACCATTTCGAGACTCCTCGTCATGTCCCCGATCTCATCCGGGACTCCGAACTCCTTCGGTACATCAAAACTCATAAACTCATAATATAACTGTCATCGAAACCTTAAGCGTGCGGACCCTACGGGTTCGAGAACTATGTAGACATGACCTAGAACTATTCTTCGGTCAATAACCAATAGCGGAACCTGGATGCCCATATTGGCTCCTACATATTCTACGAAGATCTTTATCGGTCAAACCGCATAACAACATACGTTGTTCCCTTTGTCATCGGTATGTTACTTGCCCGAGATTCGATCGTCGGTATCCAATACCTAGTTCAATCTCGTTACCGGCAAGTCTCTTTACTCGTTACGTAATGCATCATCCGCAACTAACTCATTAGTCACATTGCTTGCAAGGCTTATAGTGATGTGCATTACCGAGAGGGCCCAGAGATACCTCTCCGACAATCGGAGTGACAAAACCTAATCTCGAAATACGCCAACCCAACATGTACCTTTGGAGACACCTGTAGTACTCCTTTATAATCACCCAGTTACGTTGTGACGTTTGGTAGCACCCAAAGTGTTCCTCCGGTAAACGGGAGTTGCATAATCTCATAGTTACAGGAACATGTATAAGTCATGAAGAAAGCAATAGCAACATACTAAACGATCAAGTGCTAGGCTAACGGAATGGGTCATGTCAATCACATCATTCTCCTAATGATGTGATCCCGTTAATCAAATGACAACTCTTTTGTCCATGGCTAGGAAACTTAACCATCTTTGATTCAACGAGCTAGTCAAGTAGAGGCATACTAGTGACACTATGTTTGTCTATGTATTCACACATGTATTATGTTTCCGGTTAATACAATTCTAGCATGAATAATAAACATTTATCATGATATAAGGAAATAAATAATAACTTTATTATTGCCTCTAGGGCATATTTCCTTCAATCCGCTCAATCCATACATGATAGTCATGACTCTTCAGGCCAGTCACTTTGCCCTTTGAAAGATTGACTCCCTTACTTATATTCGATGCATAACCATCGGTGAACTTCAAAATGTGTTTCAGCCAGATAAGTACTTCCTTTTTTTCTGGCGGTTTAAGGACAAAGTCAGCATCTGGCTTGAACCAGTTTTTTCGACCGCCTGTGGGAGGCTTCATGTTCAGGCGTGGTCTATCACAAATTCTCTGTTGATCGGCTCTAGCTTTCACATTATCCTTCGGGACGAATCGCACTGCCTACAGTACTTGTCATCCGCATACTCGTGCCTAAACAAAAGGCAATTCTTCGGGCAAACATCTATTTTCTCATAATCCATAGAGAGTGCCTTTATGATTTTCTTTGTATCGTACATGCTTTTCGGCAGTTCATGACCCTCAGGGAGGCTGTTAGCCCATACTCCCAAGAATGCTTCGAAGCATTTTTGGCTACAGCCGTACTCAGCCTTGACTGCAATCAATTGTGAGATGGCATCCAGCTGAGATATTTTTGCACCCGCATAAAGAGGTTTCTTCGACGAGGCCAAGACCTCCAAGAAGGCCTTTGCGGTTGCCTCTGGCTCCTCCGGTTCATTCTCTGAAGGTGTTGCATGTGCCGTTTCTGTAGCAATGACATCATCTAGCATGTCCCTGACCCCGTCGTCCACATAACCATCGATGCGTTGTCGCATGACCTCCTCTCTACCACGGTCCTGCTCGGCTAAGTTTATCGGCGGCATGCCAAAGTTTGGCATATATCCGTGTGTGCGAAGGTGGTCAGTCATGTCCTTCTGATTTTTACGGTGATGTCTGACACATCTCGCACAGGGGCATGGTGGTATAATTCTCATTGGACTACGGAATATCTCCTTCAAATACACATCGGTTTTTGCGATCCACTCTGATGTTACTCGATTCCGACGGATAAAACCACTGTACATCCACTGATTATCGGCCATCCTCTGCTTTATTGGGAGCCACACAACAAAATTAAGGATTCATTTAAATTAATCACATCAAATTTTTATTTTCTATGACGTGGACGACAATGAATCCACCTACATCTCTAATAGGTAAAGATGGGTCCTAATCCCACCCGACGATGTGTAGATGGGTACGTTGTCCATGCTCTACCCTGTTCCGAGACAAAATTTCGGCAGCACCTCCCTGCTGTTCTCCAGATACACGTCGCGGCTAATAGCCGAGAGGATGTGCTCCGGAGAACAACGGGGAGGCGCCACCGAAATCCTGTCTCGGAACAGGGTAGAGCATGGACAACGTACCCAATCTACACATCCTCGGGCTGTCCGTGGAAAACGCTGGACAATCCAAAAGAGCTGCGGTGATAAATATGCAATTGAATGCATATTTATCGATGCAACCATTTCAGACGGGAGACGCCTAGGTTATGCGACTTGACGAGAAAAGAAAATCTAGTGACATGATTATTAAGATGGATTCGTAGCTCACCCTTGACTGTAGACGAAGTAGTCAAACAGCGACGAAATCACAGACCAATGCCTTCGATGACGATGACTCCAAAGATATGCAACACCAAAAAGCCTGTAAATTTTACCAACAAAAAAACTTAGATCATCAAGTGTCAAAAGTTCAGATCACGGACCAATGCCTTCATAGATTTATTTACTAGGTGCCTTCATAGATTTTTTAGCAAGACCAAATATTTCATCATTATTTTGTAGCAAGACCATCATGAACAAGAAACCACTCATCACGAAGATGCGACACAACAAAGAATGCTAATCCACCGTGCCAAAAGTATATATATCATCTCATCGTCGTGGAAGTATACATATCATTATATATTATATAAGTAATCTTAACATGGTAATCAAACTCGGTACATTTGTATATTGGGAGACAGCCATAATGAAAACTCCAAGCAAGTAAACTTATGTGAAATTATACTGCAGGATCTAATATACTCTTTCTGAAATTGAGCTATTGTCTTTACTTCTTTCTGAATAATTCAGATAAAATAACTTATGTGACTCTGTGTAAAGGCAACTAACTGGATTTTGAAACTTCAATAATATCTGTAAATGAAACCTACTCCCTCCGGTCCAAATCACATTAAGTTCAAGCTTTGTCCTAAGTCAAACTTCTTAAAGTTTGACAAAAATTATATAAAAATACATTAACATCTACAACACCAAATTAGTTTCATTA
Source organism: Triticum aestivum (assembly GCF_018294505.1). Classification (NCBI taxonomy): domain Eukaryota; kingdom Viridiplantae; phylum Streptophyta; class Magnoliopsida; order Poales; family Poaceae; genus Triticum; species Triticum aestivum. Next base: position 693,773 of record NC_057806.1, read on the forward strand.
GTTCTGTCATAAAACATATTTTCACACTATATATACTTGATGTTTTTGATAGTAGCATATTAATCAAAATACTTGGTCAAGACTAAAAGAAGTTTGACTTGGGACAGGTGATAACCAAAACTGTGAAAGGACTTACACTTTGTAGTTCTCAGTCGGATATAGAAGACCCAAAAATGTCTCGTTCAGTGTAGATGCACTCTTTTTAGGATTGTTCACTGCCAACAGAATGTATGTGAACAAAAGTAAGATAGACGGTCCAAGGGATCGACAAACAATAATTGCAATGTTACTAGAATGAAACTTTGGTGGCTGCAATCTAAATAGTTAGACAAAGACCCATGTGAATTGAGCCTAACTCTAATGAGATGGATGCAACCGTCGGGACTCAGCGGGAACCCCTATAGCTCTATGCACATCAAAAAATTTGCATAGCAGAGTGGCAAAGTTAATTGTGATTTCTGTTCCCACAGAACATGGAATTTGTAACTAATCCCTTCTACTCGTGGATCGCTTGTCTAATCTAATATATAATCAACGCCCATTGACAGTTACAGACTAGATTTCTATGCATTTAACCAAGGATTTGACAGGAGATGAGTCAGATTTCTGCCCTCTCCAGTTTGAATTAAATCCAGTGAGATGGATGCAACCACCACACTTATCAGGACTCATCTCGAACCAGTCCATGGTTTTGAATGAATAAATTGCAATTAACTTCTGTGCTCTTGCTTGGCGAAAAAACGGCAGCAGAGGACACCGGACCGCCGGAGCCGGTGCTCACCAGTGGCAGAGGGCCGGCAAAGGGGCGCCGGACCGCCAGAGCCGCGGCCACGACCACCTCAGTGAGCAGCCGCGGGGCGGGAAGGGGGTGGGGACGACGGGGCAGGGAAGGGGGCGGGGACGGCCGGCGGCGATGCGGGGCGGGCGGGGACGGCCGGCGGCGATGCTGTTGAGTATTGTGATTAGTTAGGAAACATAAGATAGACTAGGAATTATTCTGGTTTGTCTTGTACTCCAAGTTGATCATGTACTCCTATATAAATGCCCACGAGGCTCAAGCAATACAACAACTATTCCACCAAACCTCTCTTTCCCTTCTAACATGGTAGCTATCGCAAGTCGATCCTAAACCCTAGCCGCCGCCGCTTCCGCACCTGCGCGCCGCCCCCGGGGCGGTCGACCTCCATGACCGCCGCCGGGGGCCGCGCCGCCCGTACCTAGGGTTCGTCCGCCGGCCGTGTTGGCCGGCTGCCCTAGAGAGTCTTTTTTCCGATCCTTTGATCCGGGTTTTCTCTCTCTCGCCGGTCGCTTTGATCGGCGTCTACTTTTTTGGTTTTCCGGTCTTTGTGATCCGGTTTGCGTCGCCCACCGCCGCCGTCGACCCCGTGCGCCTCTACTCCGACTTCGGCGTCGACTCCACCGGCGTCTTCACCGACCCGGCGGCCTCGCGTGTCGTCCGCGCGTCTGCCCGCCGGTCGCCCCGACCCGGCGGCCTCGCGTCATGCGGCGGCCCTTCACCACCGCCGTTCGCGTGACGGCCCGCTCGTCGATCTACGCCGGACGTCACCGCCCTGCTCCGACCGGGACTCCTGCATCACCTCGACCCGGCGGCCTCGCGCCATGCGGCGGCCAATCATAGCCGCCCTGCCGCCCGCCACCGCCGGCTTCATCTCGGACTCCGCCGCCACCACGCCTTCACCGAGCGGCGTCCCCGACCTCGCGTGCGATCGGCTTGATCACCCGCTCGCCGCCGCGATCCGCCTCATCTACGCCGCGCGACCGACCTGGCCCGTCGGTTATGCGCGCATCCGCAGGTCCCGTGAAGATCGTTCCCGAGTTCAGCGCGCCTCTCCACCGATCGAGCACCGGGCTGCCGCTGCGTCTCCCCGTCGGGCCGCAGCGCCGCCGCCCCGTGGTTCTTCTCCCGGCTGCACCGACCCGCGTCACCGCTGTGTCGCCCCTTCGGGCCGTAGTGCCGCGGCCCGCGGTCCACCGCCGCTCCGGGGCCGTCCGCTCCAGGCCGTCCCCATGGCTGCACCGACCCTCGCACCGCCGCTCCGTCGCCCCGTCGAGCCGTAGCGAGCGTGGCACGCGGTCCACGCCGCCGTCTCGAGGCCGTCCCCGCGGTTGCACCGACTCGCGAACCGACGTTACGTCGCCCCTTCGGGCCGCAGCGTCGCGGCCCACGGTCCCCGCCGCCGCCCCGAGGTCTTCCGCCGTCGCCCCGACCCGCCTGCCGCCGCTGCGTCGCCCCTTCGGGCCGTAGCGTCGCAGCCCGCAGTCTGCTCCGCCGTCACCCCGCGTCGACCTCACGTGGTATGCGCCGCACCGTCTTCCTTGGCGCGGGAACGCCACCGTCCGCGCCGGTCTTCGTCACGCTGTCAGGGTTCTTCGCCTACTTCGAGCATCGCCGCCGCACTCCTAACCTAGCCGCCGCCGCCGCTACCTTTGTAGCCGCCGCCGCCGCCCGTCCACCCCCTTCGTCTTCGTCCAGCACCAGCTCGTCGCCAGCGTCGCCGTCATCTACCCCGACCGCTTCATCTACTCCGACAACCGCGGGCGACATTGGCCCCTCGCCGATTGGCGCCGCAACCGTCGTCGAGTCCTTCTCTGCTGGCCTCTCCGACTTCTCCGACATGGCGTACAGCTCGTGCAGGTCCCTCGTCTACGCATGCCCGGTGCTGGCAACACCGATGCGTGCCTTCATCCACGACGTGTCCCCGGGCCTGGCAAGCCTCGTGCGGCACTTCGTCAACTTCGTCTTCGTCCGTCTACGCATGCCCGGTGGTGGCAACACCGGTGCGTGCCTTTGTCTATGATGTGTCCCCGGGCTTGGCAAACCCGCCGCGACGCGTCGTCACAACATCTCCTTTCCGGCGCACCACTACTTCAACACCACTACGCCCATGCTAACTCGGCGCCCCCTTGAGCCCACGGCTCCACGTCGACTTCCTTGACACCGGCCACCCCGACTCGACATCGACCACGGCATTCTTCGCACGGCTTCCTCGACCACGGCTCCACCACACATGCTCTCGGCTACCTCGACAAACGGCACAAAGGGCTACCGCCTTGCTTGAGCAACCTCGTCGGTTGCCACTCCAGCCACGACTCCGCGATGCGTCGACCGTTGCCTTCGGATTCTTCGCCAGTCTCACTGTCTGCGTCGCTACCGTTGTGACTGCAGGGGGATGTTGAGTATTGTGATTAGTTAGGAAACATAAGATAGACTAGGAATTATTCTGGCTTGTCTTGTACTCCAAGTTGATCATGTACTCCTATATATATGCCCACGAGGCTCAAGCAATACAACAACTATTCCACCAAACCTCTCTTTCCCTTCTAACAGATGCGGGGCGGGGCGGGGACGGCCGGCACCGGTGTGGGGCGGGGACAGCCGACACCGGTGCGGGGCGGGGCGGGGCGGGGCGGGGACGGCCGGCGCCGGTGCGGGCCCGGGCCGGGGCGGCGCCGGCGCAGAAGGGGGCGGCGGCGGCGAAGATCACGGCGGCGGCGGGGGTGGATCGAGAGGGTGGAGGCACGAGCGGTCGAGCGGGGCGGGAGTGGATCGAGAGGGCGGATAAGGCACGAGTGGGTTTTTTTTGCGAGGACTTTTTTTTGCGAGGACCTTTTTTTTGACGAAAATTGTTGTAATAATGCCAGCTCTGCGACAATCTGGAGAAGAGAAAAGAAAAGAAAATCTGGAGAAAAGAAAAGTTAAATTTTTTTGCGACAATCGTTTGACAATCTGATGTTATTTTCTTAATTTTTTTTAAATGTCTACCATAACCATCTATGCTTAGTTCTTTTGATGTAAAAAAATAGATATCACAAGTTGGAACGATCCAAAAGAACAACCAATGAACATGGATCATTGGGATGGAAAATAATACATTCTGTTTTTGTGCATACATAATACAAACATTCATTCATCTATGTATATACAAAAGTATGGCATAAAACAATGGACGGATGATTTGGGACAAACTCATAATATAATAGGAATATATCAGTGGATGATTTGGGACAAACTCATAATATAGTACGAATATATCAGTGGATGATTTGGGACAAACTCATAATATAGTAGGAATATATCAGTGGATGATTTGGAATAGAGCCAATGAGGAATTGGGAATAACCTGATACGAAGCGGATGTTGTTATGTTGTTAGGGAGGTGCCAAAGCAACTCCGAACACGGCCCATAGTGATGGCGGCGCTGCCGTCCGTGGAGGGGGGCCACACCACGGAGCCCCAAGACGGGCGTCTACGCATGCCACAACACTTTCACACATGCATCAGGAGCCGTGCTATGTTTCGGTGGCATAGCCACGCCCCGAAGGCCACCCCGAATCCCAGTTGACCAGGAGATCTAGCCATTTGACTTTTGTCGGACGTGCTTTGACCAGTGGTCTCTTCCGCCTGGTTGCGACAGGTCTGCCCACAGCAACATCCCCGAACACGGTCTGGACCAAACCCACCACTAGATTCCCTCCGGTTCTACCGCACCTGCACGATTCCCCCCTCCAAGTGACGGCGGCGCTGCCGTCCGTCGAAGGGGCCACACCACGGAGCCCCAAGACGGGCGTCTACGTATGCCACAACAGTTTCACACATGCATCAGGAGCCGTGTGATATTTCAATGGCATAGCTACGCCCCGAAGGCCAACCCGAATCCCAGTTGACCAGGAGATCTAGCCCTTTGACTTTTGCCGGACGTGCTTTGACCAGTGGTCTCTTCCGCCTGGTTGCAATAGGTCTGCCCACAGCAACATCCCTCCGGTTCTACCGCACCCGCACGCTTCCCCCCTCCAAGTAACGGCAGCGCTGCCGTCCGTGGAGGGGGGCCACACCACAGAGCCCCAAGACAGGCGTCTACGCAAGCCACAACACTTCCACAGATGCATCAGGAGCCGTGTGATGTTTCGGTGGCACAGCTACGCCCCGAAGGCCACCCCGAATCCGAGTTGACCAGAAGATCTAGCCCTTTGACTTTTGCCGGACGGGCTTTGACCAATGGTCTCTTCCACCTGGTTGCGACAGGTCTGCCCACAGCAACATCCCCGAACACGGTCTGGACCCAACCCACCACTAGATTCCCTCCGGTTCTACCACACCCGCACGATTCCCCCCTCCAAGTGACGGCGGCGCTGCCGTCCGTGGAGGGGGGGCCACACCACGGAGCCCCAAGACGGGCGTCTACGCATGCCACAACACTTCCACACATGCATCAGGAGCCGTGCGATGTTTCGGTGGCATAGCTACGCTCCGAAGGCCACCCCGAATCCCAGTTGACCAGGAGATCTAGCCCTTTGACTTTTGCCGGACGGGCTTTGACCAGTGGTCTCTTCCACCTGGTTGCGACAGGTCTGCCCATAGCAACATCTCGAACACAGTCTGGACACAACCCACCACTAGATTCCCTCCGGTTCTACCGCACCCGCACGATTCCCCCCTCCAAGTGACGGCGGCGCTGCCGTCCGTGGAGGGGGGGCCACACCACGGAGCCCCAAGACGGGCGTCTACGCATGCCACAACACTTTCCACACATGCATCAGGAGCCGTGCGATGTTTCGGTGGCATAGCTACGCCCCGAAGGCCACCCCGAATCCCAGTTGACCAGGAGATCTAGCCCTTTGACTTTTGCCGGACGGGCTTTGACCAGTGGTCTCTTCCACCTGGTTGCGACAGGTCTGCCCACAGCAACATCCCTGAACACGGTCTGGACCCAACCCACCACTAGATTCCCTCCGGTTCTACCACACCCGCACGATTGCCCCCTCCAAGTGACGGCGGCGCTGCCGTCCGTGGAGGGGGGGCCACACCACGGAGCCCCAAGACGGGTGTCTACGCATGCCACAACACTTCCACACATGCATCAGGAGCCGTGCGATGTTTCGGTGGCATAGCTACGCCCCGAAGGCCACCCCGAATCCCAGTTGACCAGGAGATCTAGCCCTTTGACTTTTGCCGGACGGGCTTTGACCAGTGGTCTCTTCCACCTGGTTGCGACAGGTCTGCCCACAGCAACATTCCCGAACACGGTCTGGACCCAACCCACCACTAGATTCCCTTCGGTTCTACCACACCCGCATGATTCCCCCCTCCAAGTAACGGCAGCGCTGCCGTCCGTGGAGGGGGCCACACCACGGAGCCCCAAGACGGGCGTCTACGCATGCCACAACACTTCCACACATGTATCAGGAGCCGTGCGATGTTTTGGTGGCATAGCTACGCCCCGAAGGCCACCCCAATCCCAGTTGACCAGGAGATCTAGCCCTTTGACTTTTGCCGGGCGGGCTTTGACCAGTGGTCTCTTCCACCTTGTTGCGATAGGTCTGCCCACAGCAACATCCCCGAACACGATCTGCACCCAACCCACCACTAGATTCCCTCCGGTTCTACCACACCCGCACGATTCCCCCCTCCAAGTGACGGCGGCGCTGCCGTCCGTGGAGGGGGGGGCCACACATGGAGCCCCAAGACGGGCGTCTTCGCATGCCACAACACTTCCACATATGCATCAGGAGCCGTGCGATGTTTCGGTGGCATAGCTACGCCCCGAAGGCCACCCCGAATCCCAGTTGACCAGGAGATCTAGCCCTTTGACTTTTGCCGGACGGGCTTTGACCAGTGGTCTCTTCCACCTGGTTGCGACAGGTCTGCCCATAGCAACATCCCGAACACGGTCTGGACACAACCCACCACTAGATTCCCTCCGGTTCTACCGCACCCGCACGATTCCCCCTCCAAGTGACGGCGGCGCTGCCGTCCGTGGAGGGGGGGCCACACCACGGAGCCCCAAGACGGGCGTCTACGCATGCCACAACACTTCCACACATGCATCAGGAGCCGTGCGATGTTTCGGTGGCATAGCTACGCCCCGAAGGCCACCCCGAATCCCAGTTGACCAGGAGATCTAGCCCTTTGACTTTTGCCGGACGGGCTTTGACCAGTGGTCTCTTCCACCTGGTTGCGACAGGTCTGCCCACAGCAACATCCCAAACACGGTCTGGACCAAACCCACCACTAGATTCCCTCCGGTTCTACCGCACCCGCACGATTCCCCCCTCCAAATAACGGCAGCGCTGCCGTCCGTGGAGGGGGGCCACACCATAGAGCCCCAAGACGGGCGTCTACGCAAGCCACAACAGTTCCACAGATGCATCAGGAGCCGTTTGATGTTTCGGTGGCACAGCTACGCCCCGAAGGCCACCCAGAATCCCAGTTGACCAGAAGATCTAGCCCTTTGACTTTTGCCGGACGGGCTTTGACCAATGGTCTCTTCCACCTGGTTGCGACAGGTCTGCCAACAGTAACATCCCTGAACACGGTCTGGACCCAACCCACCACTAGATTCCCTCCGGTTCTACCACACCCGCACGATTCCCCCCTCCAAGTGACGGTGGCGCTGCCGTCCGTGGAGGGGGGGCCACACCACGGAGCCCCAAGACGGGCGTCTACGCATGCCACAACACTTCCACACATGCATCAGGAGCCGTGCGATGTTTCGGTGGCATAGCTACGCTCCGAAGGCCACCCCGAATCCCAGTTGACCAGGAGATCTAGCCCTTTGACTTTTGCCGGACGGGCTTTGACCAGTGGTCTCTTCCACCTGGTTGCGACAGGTCTGCCCATAGCAACATCCCCGAACACGGTCTGGACACAACCCACCACTAGATTCCCTCCGGTTCTACCGCACCCGCACGATTCCCCCCTCCAAGTGACGGCGGCACTGCCGTCCGTGGAGGGGGGCCACACCACGGAGCCCCAAGACGGGCGTCTACGCATGCCACAACACTTTCCACACATGCATCAGGAGCCGTGCGATGTTTCGGTGGCATAGCTACGCCCCGAAGGCCACCCCGAATCCCAGTTGACCAGGAGATCTAGCCCTTTGACTTTTGCCGGACGGGCTTTGACCAGTGGTCTCTTCCACCTGGTTGCGACAGGTCTGCCCATAGCAACATCCCGAACACGGTCTGGACCCAACCCACCACTAGATTCCCTCCGGTTCTACCGCACCCGCACGATTCCCCCCTCCAAGTGACGGTGGCGTGCCGTCCGTGGAGGGGGGGCCACACCACGGAGCCCCAAGACGGGCGTCTACGCATGCCACAACACTTCACACATGCATCAGGAGCCGTGCGATGTTTCGGTGGCATAGCTACGCCCCGAAGGCCACCCCGAATCCCAGTTGACCAGGAGATCTAGCCCTTTGACTTTTGCCGGACGGGCTTTGACCAGTGGTCTCTTCCACCTGGTTGCGACAGGTCTGCCCACAGCAACATCCCCGAACACGGTCTGGACCCAACCCACCACTAGATTCCCTCCGGTTCTACCACACCCGCACGATTCCCCCCTCCAAGTGACGGCGGCGCTGCCGTCCGTGGAGGGGGGCCACACCACGGAGCCCCAAGACGGGCGTCTACGCATGCCACAACACTTCCACACATGCATCAGGAGCCGTGCGATGTTTCGGTGGCATAGCTACGCCCCGAAGGCCACCCCGAATCCCAGTTGACCAGGAGATCTAGCCCTTTGACTTTTGCCGGACGGGCTTTGACCAGTGGTCTCTTCCACCTGGTTGTGACAGGTCTGCCCACAGCAACATCCCCGAACACGATCTGCACCCAACCCACCACTAGATTCCCTCCGGTTCTACCACACCCGCACGATTCCCCCTCCAAGTGACGGCGGCGCTGCCGTCCGTGGAGGGGGGGGCACACATGGAGCCCCAAGACGGGCGTCTTCGCATGCCACAACACTTCCACACATGCATCAGGAGCCGTGCGATGTTTTGGTGGCATAGCTACGCCCCGAAGGCCACCCCGAATCCCAGTTGACTAGGAGATCTACCCCTTTGACTTTTGCCGGACGGGCTTTGACCAGTGGTCTCTTCCACCTGGTTGCGACAGGTCTGCCCATAGCAACATCCCGAACACGGTCTGGACACAACCCACCACTAGATTCCCTCCGGTTCTACCGCACCCGCACGATTCCCCCTCCAAGTGACGGCGGCGCTGCCGTCCGTGGAGGGGGGGGGCACACCACGGAGCCCCAAGACGGGCATCTAGGCATGCCACAACACTTCCACACAGGCACACATGCATCAGGAGCCGTGCGATGTTTCGGTGGCATAGCTACGCCCCGAAGGCCACCCCGAATCCCAGTTGACCAGGAGATCTAGCCCTTTGACTTTTGCCGGACGTGCTTTGACCAGTGGTCTCTTCCGCCTGGTTGCGACAGGTCTGCCCACAGCAACATCGCCAAACACGGTCTGGACCAAACCCACCACTAGATTCCCTCCGGTTCTACCGCACCCGCACGATTCCCCCCTCCAAGTAACGGCAGCGCTGCCGTCCGTGGAGGGGGGCCACACCATAGAGCCCCAAGACGGGCGTCTACGCAAGCCACAACACTTCCACAGATGCATCAGGAGCCGTTTGATGTTTCGGTGGCACAGCTACGCCCCGAAGGCCACCCAGAATCCCAGTTGACCAGAAGATCTAGCCCTTTGACTTTTGCCGGACGGGCTTTGACCAATGGTCTCTTCCACCTGGTTGCGACAGGTCTGCCAACAGCAACATCCCTGAACACGGTCTGGACCCAACCCACCACTAGATTCCCTCCGGTTCTACCACACCCGCACGATTCCCCCCTCCAAGTGACGGTGGCGCTGCCGTCCGTGGAGGGGGGCCACACCACGGAGCCCCAAGACGGGCGTCTACGCATGCCACAACACTTCCACACATGCATCAGGAGCCGTGCGATGTTTCGGTGGCATAGCTACGCTCCGAAGGCCACCCCGAATCCCAGTTGACCAGGAGATCTAGCCCTTTGACTTTTGCCGGACGGGCTTTGACCAGTGGTCTCTTCCACCTGGTTGCGACAGGTCTGCCCATAGCAACATCCTCGAACACGGTCTGGACACAACCCACCACTAGATTCCCTCCGGTTCTACCGCACCCGCACGATTCCCCCTCCAAGTGACGGCGGCGCTGCCGTCCGTGGAGGGGGGGGCACACCACGGAGCCCCAAGACGGGCGTCTACGCATGCCACAACACTTCCACACATGCATCAGGAGCCGTGCGATGTTTCGGTGGCATAGCTACGCCCCGAAGGCCACCCCGAATCCCAGTTGACCAGGAGATCTAGCCCTTTGACTTTTGCCGGACGGGCTTTGACCAGTGGTCTCTTCCACCTGGTTGCGACAGGTCTGCCCATAGCAACATCCCTGAACACGGTCTGGACCCAACCCACCACTAGATTCCCTCCGGTTCTACCACACCCGCACGATTCCCCCTCCAAGTGACGGTGGCGCTGCCGTCCGTGGAGGGGGGCCACACCACGGAGCCCCAAGACGGGTGTCTACGCATGCCACAACACTTCCACACATGCATCAGGAGCCGTGCGATGTTTCGGTGGCATAGCTACGCCCCGAAGGCCACCCCGAATCCCAGTTGACCAGGAGATCTAGCCCTTTGACTTTTGCCGGACGGGCTTTGACCAGTGGTCTCTTCCACCTGGTTGCGACAGGTCTGCCCATAGCAACATCCCCGAACACGGTCTGGACCCAACCCACCACTAGATTCCCTCCGGTTCTACCACACCCGCATGATTCCCCCCTCCAAGTAACGGCAGCGCTGCCGTCCGTGGAGGGGGGCCACACCACGGAGCCCCACGACGGGCGTCTACGCATGCCACAACACTTCCACACATGTATCAGGAGCCGTGCGACGTTTCGGTGGCATAGCTACGCCCCGAAGGCCACCCCGAATCCCAGTTGACCAGGAGATCTAGCCCTTTGACTTTTGCCAGACGGGCTTTGACCAGTGGTCTCTTCCACCTTGTTGCGACAGGTCTGCCCACAGCAACATCCCCGAACACGATCTGGACCCAACCCACCAATAGATTCCCTCCGGTTCTACCACACCCGCACGATTCCCCCCTCCAAGTGACGGCGGCGCTGCCGTCCGTGGAGGGGGGGGCACACATGGAGCCCCAAGACGGGCGTCTTCGCATGCCACAACACTTCCACACATGCATCAGGAGCCATGCGATGTTTTGGTGGCATAGCTACGCCCCGAAGGCCACCCCGAATCCCAGTTGACTAGGAGATCTACCCCTTTGACTTTTGCCGGACGGGCTTTGACCAGTGGTCTCTTCCACCAGGTTGCGACAGGTCTGCCCATAGCAACATCCCGAACACGGTCTGGACACAACCCACCACTAGATTCCCTCCGGTTCTACCCCACCCGCACGATTCCCCCTCCAAGTGACGGCGGCGCTGCCGTCCGTGGAGGGGGGGGGGGCACACCACGGAGCCCCAAGACGGGCATCTAGGCATGCCACAACACTTCCACACAGGCACACATGCATTAGGAGCCGTGCGATGTTTCGGTGGCATAGCTACGCCCCGAAGGCCACCCCGAATCCCAGTTGACCAGGAGATCTAGCCCTTTGACTTTCGCCGGACGGGCTTTGACCAGTGGTCTCTTCCACCTGGTTGCGACAGGTCTGCCCACAACAACATCCCCGAACACGGTCTGGACCCAACCCACCACTAGATTCCCTCCGGTTCTACCACACCCGCACGATTCCCCCCTCCAAGTGACGGCGGCCTGCCGTCCGTGGAGGGGGGGGGCACACCACGAAGCCCCAAGACGGGCGTCTACACATGCCACAACACTTCCACACATGCATCAGGAGCCGTGTGATGTTTCGGTGGCATAGCTACGCCCCGAAGGCCACCCTGAATCCTAGTTGACCAGGAGATCTTGCCCTTTGACTTTTGCCGGACGGGCTTTGACCAGTGGTCTCTTCCACCTGGTTGCGACAGGTCTGCCCATAGCAACATCCCCGAACACGGTCTGGACCCAACCCACCACTAGATTCCCTCCGGTTCTACCACACCCGCACGATTCCCCCCTCCAAGTGACGGCAGCGCTGCCGTCCGTGGAGGGGGGCCACACCACGGAGCCCCAAGACGGGCGTCTACACATGCCACAACACTTCCACACATGCATCAGGAGCCGTGCGATGTTTCGGTGGCATAGCTACACCCCGAAGTCCACCCCGAATCCCAGATGACCAGGAGATCTAGCCCTTTGACTTTTGCCAGACGGGCTTTGACCAGTGGTCTCTTCCACCTGGTTGCGACAGGTCTGCCCAGAGCAACATCCCGAACACGGTCTGGACACAACCCACCACTAGGTTCCCTCCGGTTTTACCGCACCCACACGACTCCCCCCTCCAAGTGACGGCGGCGCCGCCGTCCGTGGAGGGGGGGGGCACACCACGGAGCCCCAAGACGGGCGTCTACGCATGCCACAACACTTCCACACATGCATCAGGAGCCGTGCGATGTTTCGGTGGCATAGCTACGCCCCGAAGGCCGCCCCGAATCCCAGTTGAGCAGGATATCTAGCCCTTTGACTTTTGCCGGACGGGCTTTGACCAGTGGTCTCTTCCACATGGTTGCGACAGGTCTGCCCACAGCAACATCCCGAACACGGTCTGGACCCAACCCACCACTAGATTCCCTCCGGTTCTACCGCACCCGCACGATTCCCCCTTCAAGTGATGGCGGCGCTGCCGTCCGTGGAGGCGGGCCACACCACGGAGCCCCAAGACGGGCGTCTACGCATGCCACAACACTTCCACACATGCATCAGGAGCCGTGCGATGTTTCGGTGGCATAGCCACGCCCCGATGGCCACCCCGAATCCCAGTTGAACATGAGATCTAGCCCTTTGACTTTTGCCGGACGGGCTTTGACCAGTGGTCTCTTCCACCTGGTTGCGACAGGTCTGCCCACAGCAACATCCCCGAACACGGTCTGGACACAACCCACCATTAGATTCCCTCCGGTTCTACCGGACCCGCACGATTCCCACTCCAAGTGACGACGACGCTGCCGTCCGTGGAGGGGGGCCACACCACGGAGCCCCAAGACGGGCGTCTACGTATGCCACAACAATTTCACACATTCATCACGAGCCGTGTGATGTTTCGGTGGCATAGCTATGCCCCGAAGGCCACCCCAAATCCCAGCTGACCAGGAGATCTAGCTCTTTGACTTTTGCCGGACGGGCTTTGACCAGTGGTCTCTTCCACCTGGTTGCGACAGGTCTGCCCATAGCAACATCCCCGAACACGGTCTGGACCCAACCCACCACTAGATTCCCTCCGGTTCTACTACACCCGCACGATTCCCCCTCCAAGTGACGGCGGCGCTGCCGTCCGTGGAGGGGGGGGGGGCACACCACGGAGCCCCAAGACGGGCGTCTACGCATGCCACAACACTTCCACACATGCATCAGGAGCCATGCGATGTGTCGGTGGCATAGCTACGCCCCGAAGGCCACCCTCTAACCAGATTCCCTCCGATGTCGACCAGTTCCCCCCTCCGTGACACGGCGGCAGCGACGTCCATGAGGGGGGCAATCGATATGCCATTGGGGTATGATTTTTGTTTAGACAAGGCACATTTGTATTGTAAAAAAAAGAAAATAATAAATAATACTAAAAAAATACAGGTATGCCTACGGTAAGGCTGTAGGCATAGCTGCACACACCGATCTGAGGTATGCCTACGGTAAGGCCGTAGGCATAGTTTTGCACACGGTCATGGATCGATGACGTGGCGATGCACGCAGATTGATGATGTGGCAGAGGGCATGCGCCAGGCCTACGCCGACGGCTATGCCGTCGGCATATCTCTGCCACGGTAAACTAAAAAAAATACAGGTATGCCTATGGTAAGGCCGTAGGCATATCTACGCACACCGATCTGAGGTATGCCTACGGTATGGCCGTAGGCATAGCTGTGCACACGGTCGTGGATCGATGACGTGGCGATGCACGTGGAATGATGACGTGGAGGCGTCCAGGATCGGGGATGTCAATATATCTATGCGAGCTATGCCGACGGCCTAGCCGTAGGCATAGGCTCCACGTGGTAGCCCTATGCCTATGGCTAAGCCGTAGGCATAGTTTTTGTCTCATTTTTCCCCCCTTTTTCCTGTTTGATTTCCATGCCGACGGCCGCCGTTAGCCCCGTCGGCATAGTTCCTACGCCGTCAAATGGTCGCCTCTGACCGGGTAGGCGGGCCTCATCTAAGCCGACGGCCCCCATAGGCGTACCTCCAGAGGTCCCGACGTCACTAGTATGCCGACGGCCCCCGTCGGCGTAGATCAACATATGCCGACGGCTTTTCTATGCCTACGGCCTGCCCTAGGCCGTCGGGATATATCAATCTATGCCTACGGGGGCTGTCGGCATAGATGAGGCCGTCAGCAACTACGTTAATTGAAGGACAACTTAATTATAATTTGCTCTTGGATGGATTTCCCCATTGCCAATGCCTGCCTGCAACAACACAACCAACTCACACAAGAAGATCATTCATACCGATCCATCCATCATTAACTGGGTCTGGGGAAGGCAAAGCTCAAAGATTGAACGCATTTCCCATTCTCCATGTTGTAGTATTAGTCGGAGGAGGATGGAGGATCTTTGTGCAACACATTCCTCCTGATGATCATATTCATATATTCCCTCCGTCCGGAAATACTTGTCCAAATAATGGATGTATCTAAATGTATTTTAGTTCTAGATACACCCATTTGTATCCATTTCTATGACAAGTATTTCCGGACGGAGGAAGTACAAATGTACAGTTCTAATATAATCCTTGCCGATATGATCAGGGACCTTGACAGCCGATGTACGTATAAAGAAAAGAAAAGAAAAGAAAAGAAAAGAAACAACTAATGAAAGAATTGTTTGGTCCTTTCTTCCTCTCAAGGCTAGGCTAGCAAGCCCCTGAGGTCAGGTGGTGAGCACGCGCGCGTGTCCTCATCAATGGCGATGTCAGAGGGAGGGATGGTCAGAGTGCCACGATGGCGAGCAATGCGAGCATGGCGACGACGGCGCCCCACGCGGCGGCGGCCCTGGCGGCGCCGGAGTCGTCCTGGTGGGTGAGGTCGTGCCGGCCGGTGTCGATCATGATCTTGAAGCGGCAGGTGCCCCGCGACGGGTCGGTGGTGGTGACCACGGAGAGGTTGTTGAAGCCGCAGGATCCCTTCTGCTGGCCGGCGGACTGGAAGAACTGGTTGAAGGCGTAGGAGACGTTGCCCCTGACGTCGAGGCCGCCGCAGGAGGAGCCGGGGCTGAGGCTGGTGCAGTCGGCATACTGGCACGCGTACCCCACGGCGCCCACGATGGCCCGGTCGGTGGGGCTGGCGTCGGGGCGGAGCACGCACCACTGCTTGGACAGGTACCTGACGCCCTTGGCCGGCACGATGCCCTTGCCGCCGGCGAGGCGGAGCGCGTACTTGGGCGAGCCGTCGTAGTTGAAGACGCCCCAGTGGCGCTCGAAGTTGCCGGGGTCGACGCTCTTGGCGTCCTCGTCCAGCAGCGCGAAGACGTAGACGTCGGGCATCTGGGGCCTGCGCGGGGTGCCCTTGCCGGCGACGATGCGGTCGAAGAGGCCCTGGTTGAACTTGCGCGCGTCGGCCACGTTGGCGTTGGCGTCGCCGTCGGTGGGCCAGCCGATCTCGCCGACGACGACGGTGATGTTTCCGAGGCCGTGCTTGTCGAGCGCGGCGACGAGGGTGTCGTAGTTGGCGTCGAAGACGTTGGTGTAGAGCACGCTGCCGTCCTGGACGCTGGCCTGCGAGGGGGGCGCCCCGGGGGCCGGGAAGAAGGCGTAGTCGCGCGGGAAGTTGGCGTCGGCGTCCATGGAGAGGAAGGGGTAGATGTTGATGGCGAGCACGCCGCCGCTGTCGAGGAGGAAGCGGACGAGGCTGGTCATGAGGGTGGTGATGTCCGGGCGGAAGTCGCCGGAGGAGGGGCGGCCGTCGAGCGACTCGTAGACGTCGGCGTTGAGCGGGACGGTGACGCGCACCTGGCGGGCCAGGCCGGCCTTGACGAGCGCCGCCTGCACGTTGCGCACCGCCGGGAGCGTGGCCGCCTCGAACTGGCCCTTGTACGACTTGAGGAACGGCTCGTTGCCCACGGCCACGAACCTTGATCCATCCATGCATGTCCATCAGTTTGATTTCTCTTTCTTGATTGTTTGAATGAAAAAGAAAGAAGAAGAAGAAGAAGAAAAGAGACGTAATACGTACCGGATGTCGACGCCGTAGTCGGAGACGTAGTGCGAGACGTTGTGCTGCACCCACTGCTCGGCGGCGGCGACGTCCCGGGCGACGGTGGCGAGCAGCTCGTTGGGGAGGCCGAGCATGACCTGGATGCCGGAGTGGCCCAGCGCCTTGAGCGCGGCCGGGTCGGCCTCGAAGAGCTTCACCTTGTCGAAGCCGTTGTCCTTGAGCAGCTGCACGGTGACGTCGCCGGGGAGCGGGTGGAGCGCGCGCGTGCCCCAGTTGGCAGCCAGCGCCGACGCCGACGGCGCCTGGATCAAGACGAGGGCGAGCAGGCACAGGAGCAGCAGCACCGCCGGAGACGACGACGACGACGACCACCCCATGATTGATGACACAAGTGATCCGCTGAGCTACCTGCAGGAGGTGGTTGTGTTGTTGCAGGCAGGAGATATATAGTTGGGTGTAAAACTATCATGCAATATAATGGGGAAATCCAAGATCAAAGTTGTCCTATAAAGGGAGGTTGCATGGGTAGTAAGTTTGGATTTGCGGAGGGAAGAAAGGAAAGCATAATATTCAAACCTATTGCATCAGTTGGGAGGAGAAGAAGAAGATGCCAACCGATGCATGCATGGAAGAGGAAGAGGTAGCTCATCACCTTGGAAGAAAGGAAAGCATATGCAAATTGTATTGTGGGGGAGGACATGGCATTGCATCAGTTGAGTTGAGACTTGAGACGGCAACAAGATAGAAGATGCCAGACGATCGATATGATGATGGACAGGTGTAGCGACCAAGCGGAGGTAGCCAGCCAGGAAAAGGACATTTTTGGATCACTCGACACGGAAAGGAAGCAAGGAAAGCAGCATATACAAATTGTGGGGCATTGCATCGGCAGATAGGAGGGAAAGAAGAGGAAGAATAGGAAGAAGAAGAAGGGGGACGTCAGAGTATCTCAGCTCATCTGAGCTCAGGAGAACAGTAAAATATGATTCTGAATATTTTTTGTGGCAAATATTAACAAAATTGTTCACTTACTTGCTTGCAAAGTTTCATCATGTGAACACATTCGTGCAAGTCAGGGCTAAAGATACAAATTTGATGCTCCAAAAATATGCTATTTTCAAAAGAATTTTCAAGTGCTTTTTTCGCCATGACTTCCACGAATGTCATTTTGAGACGAAAATTTGCAAGCACTCAAAAAAATTGTCAATGTTTGTCACAAAAAAATTAACAATTTTTCGATTTTTTCCCATTTTTTTTGGATTTTACTGTTCATAGCAAGCTCGGATGGGGACTTTCCAAGAAGATGACCCAAAGAAAGAAAGGAACGACGATGGATGGACAAGTGTGATGCGTGTGTATCTATCGATATCTGATGAACGATTTTTTACCATGGAATCTAGCTAGCCAGTAAAAGGGGAAGAAGCCTGCTCTTGTCTGTTTCATACTATACTCGGAGATAGGATTATGACGTTAAGTCGGCCTCCACGCGCTCCGCTTCTAGTCAATCCCTCCGTGTCAATAAGGGTTAGCAAGTTAGATGGAAACTTGTGTACAAGTCTATTCAATCTTTCAGCTTTGCCTTGTTGTCGTATTGTCTGGAAAGAAAATCGGGAACCCATCTTCTATATCACTATGCTCCGTAATTTGAAATACCTCACATCCAATATTGAGATTGTTGATTTTGGATTGTGTCCCTCGATTTTGGCTTGGTCGCATCCTGGGGTCTTGTGGAGAGAATCAGTGTTTGGTGGGCCTGATTTTGACTTGGCCGCATCCTGGAGTGCGCGTGCTTCTGTCCAGTTGTGGCCATGGCGGGCGGTGCAGGCAGAAGCGGCCACGGTTGCGAGAGCGGGCGCTGGAGGCGGGTAGAAGGAGGAGGGTGAGAGGAGCAGGAGAATGGTGAAGGGCCCATGGCGCTGCTGGAGTGTTGATGCTGACTCGTCGGCGACGCCCCAACCGGAGAAGTGAGTATGGGGCCATGGCGATGCGGGACTGTTGATGCTGGCTCGCCGGCGATGCCCCAACGGAGGAGTGAGCAGGGGGCCATGGCGATGCGGCAATGTTGATGTGGGCTCGCCGGTGACGCCCCAACCATGTGCGAGCTTTTCCCAAGTCACACGGCCGCCGCCTTCGTGTAGATCTTCCCGCACCGTCCCTTTGATTCTCAGCCACCGCCGATGTCGCCGCGCAAGTTGGCATGCGAGCATCAACATGAGGAGCTGCGGGTTTGGGAGAGGTATGGGTGGCTGACGGGTGGGCGCTCCATCTAAACTAATATATAGTCAACAAACGATGTAGACAATCATGCGCCACGTCAGCGCTTACAGCGGGCCCAGGCTATCAGACATCGGATTAATCTTTACCTCTTTACCTAATAATAAAGCAAATTGGATTTCTTTCGTCCGTCATGCCATTTTACAGAAAAGTCCCTCTATTTCAGAGAATTCAACCCGCAGTCTTGTTTTAAGTTAACAAGAATCGTTGTTTTTCGTATTTTACACAAAAGTCTCTGTCTTTTTTTGAAATCAACCCGCCGTCCGGATTTAAGTCACACCCGAACCGTTATTTTATATTTTTTGAAACCCCCCCTGATGTTTTAGGTAATTCATCCGCGGATCATATTTAAGTCAAACAAATGCTTTTTAAAATCATCCATATCTTTTAAACCGTAACTCCGATTTAAACATGTTATATATGAAATTTGATTAGAAAAATATGTAGAATACAAATATGAGATTATTTTTACCTTTTAAGTATGTTTAAATATTATTTTGGAATATATTTGAGTCAAACCAAATGATTTTCTAAATTATCTGTATCTTTTAAACCGTAACTTTGATTTTAACATATTATATATGAAATTTTATTATAAAAATGTGTGGAATCTAAATATGATGTTATTTTACCTGTTAAATATTTTTTAAATATTGTTATGGAAGCAAACTTATAATTTATAGCGCAAGATCCGTTTTTTCATACCGGTGGCGATTCGGATTGCAAATAAACACTCCACTATAACCATATACTCAATGGCCTAGATAGGAGGTCCCATGTAGCTCGAGCTCTAAAAAACCATACTCTTTTTAGTTTTGATGTACGAATAAGAGGGGTCAACAGGCTATTATTAGATTGAAAGCTTGATCAGATACATTTGCATCCCTTAATGCATCCCGCTCGGACGTACAGAGAGAAACAGTTTCAGCCTTCAAATCAAACTCATCAATTATCGCTAGAAGCCTTTCTTTTCCTTTCTTCTCCGTAAATGTCGTGTCTTATTTTGGCATCGCTCTATAGGTGCATTTCCACTAGTGACTGCAGCCCATTTCCTCTTGGCGTAGCCAAAACAATTCATCAAGTTCCCCCTCAATATCATCAAGTTCCTCATCCGATACACTCTGAGCGGCAAAGCATGTGATCTTGTCATCGACCAAAGGGTAATAATAACATGTGTGCTCAACAACTGTCTTGGCCTGTTGGGCCATGTACCAGGCATGACTAACTAATGTTCATCTTGCCGCAGATCGCGTTCACAAGGAAGAAGGACTTCGGTAAGGAGGAGAGGGAGCTCAAGTGGGCACATGCCCAGACGACCCTCCACGTGCTGCAGCCACCGGATGTTCTCGGAGAAGGGGGCTGCAATGAGCTGAACCACATAGCTGAAGAGGCCAAGAGGCCGGAGGGCCGAAATTGCAAGGTAGGAGTAGGACCAATCAATCATAATGTTTCCTTGCATATAATTTCCCCTGGTCCCTTACCGGTCCAGCTAGCTGTCCCTCCTTTTTCTCCCCTCATTGGCTCATCATTACCCATGAATTCCTCTCTAGACATCCATGTATCTTCTGTGATATCAGTAGGCGTGCATGAATGCAATAGTGACAAACAGTTGTCTTTGTTGACAAAGATTGTGAAACTAACTACGCTGTCATACGCTTAAAGGGCACGAGGAGTCCGTCGTCAAACTCAAGGGTCTCGACAGAGAGGCCATCCAACAGTCCTACATTGTCTGATGATTTGAGTTGTCCAGGAAAAAGAGGAAAAATCCCTAATTTATTGGTTACCGACATGACTGAAGAGTGGGTCCTCTTCTTTGTTGTGAACTTTACTACTGTAATACTACTCCTCTGTTTGATAATATACTTGTAGGATTGTGACGTTATGTCGGCCTCAGACACGTACGCTCTGTTTTAATTTTTGTTTTGTCGATCCGTCATCCCTACCCTACTCTAAGGCTCACATATTATTCCCTATATATATACCTGAGTTTTCAGTCTATAGTAAGTACGTAGTACTACCTCTCTACACTAATGTAAGACTTTTTTGCAGTTCAAAACGTCTTGCATTAGTGTACAAAGAGAGTACTACCAACAACGAACCTCCCACAGGAGCTGTATCGAGGCTTGCTAACCCTGTCATCCGATGACTGAGCTGTATCGAGGCTTTTTGTTTGTTTTACAATGTGTCGAGGCTCTATTTTCTTCTTCCTTCGAGTAACCGGTAGAAGCACTACATTTTCAATAAAAGATAAGCGAAATCAAAATGTTTACCAGAGACAACATGTTTTTACTTTTTGTAAGGGGAACACGTTGAGACCCTAAACACTACAGACTCCTGGCTTTCCATTCACAGGCCCGAGCTGCAACTAATAACCGCGGGGGCGGATACGATCATAGTCGACGCTGGAGACTCAGTGACTGTGATCGAGCTAGAACCGGCTGATGTCGTCGCTGCAACCGTGGTGAACAATTCTGACCGACGGTAGAGCTTCAAACCCTGGCGGGAGAGCTACAACCATTTGCATTAGCGTAGAAGCTGTAACCCTAGGGCGGCCGTGCGTGACGCCGCCAGCGCGGTGGTGCGATAGGTCGACAGTGCTGCGAGTTTGTGTATGTGATGCCGCCGATGATGCTACAACATGGAGCGGAGTTGCGACGGGGTCGGGGCGCGGCATGGAGCAGCGATGAATCTCAGTTACACACGGAGTAAGCGAGAAACACAGGGAGAAGGGTTACCTTTTGTCTTTTCTCCATAGGCGTTTAACATGATAATGAAGAGGAATGGCCCAATCAAACGACTCTTTGGTGTAGGATCATAAGGCCAACACGGAGACCAATCAATGCACTAGACAGGGTTTTCTTAGAAACACCTGTAATTTTGTTCATATTCATAACAATTACAGTTACATTGATTTGGATCTAAGATCTAAGAAAATACAAAGTAACTCCCAAAACTAAGAATTACAATGAAATCTCTTGGAAACAAATTCTTCACGGTATCAATCTTTGTCTCCAAAGACCTTGATAAAGAGGCTGTAATTGGACTAAAGCAATGATGTTGTTCCTCTTTCGCTCACACGAACATTATCAATAATGTTTTCTGGAAGCGCCTTGAGTCGGCCATCCAAAAAGATGAGAAATCTTGATTGATTTACATACTTGGGCCGGGTTGACCCCCTAGAAGTGTAGGCCGTCGAATCACGATATCTTCACCATAACGTCGATGAAAGATTTCACCTCCACAAAGAATCAAATGAACAAAAAAAACTTGACACACCAACATAACCTCATTAGAAAACTCACTAACCTCATGGCACCATCAAAAGAATGACCAATACTTTTATTCTCACAAATCATGAATATCACTAGACGTTGACGAAGAACATAACAATCTTGAAGATGCGGGACAGGTTTGCCGACATAGATTACTGGCCCAACGATGTGCTAAGCCTCTATGATAGGACAGTGCCGAGGGATGCTCTTATATCTCGCCTTTAGCGCAACTTTAATAAAAATGTTGATAGCTCTAAAAAATATTGTGACATTCTAAAATATTCGCACATTAAAAAATATGTGACATTTTTTAAGAATGTCCATACATTGTAAGAAAATGATTAATGTAATTCAAAAAATATTAAGTACCACTCAACAAAATGTACAATGCACTTAAAATGTTTATAAAACTATAGAAAATATTTAAATACTTTTTAAAAATACTTTTATGTTTCATAAAAATGTTTCAAATTTAGAAATATTTAAACAAATATATATATATATATATAATGTTTAGAAATACAATTTGTTTAACAATAATATAATTATAAAATGTTGAACGTGTATAATAAATATTTTAGATGTATACCAAAAATGTTAAATGTGCATGAAAAATAGAAATCAAAACATATGTTTGAAAAAATGTTAAATATGTATACAGATGTTTATGTATGCAAAATACGTACAACGTGTATGAAAGCTTAAACACTATTAAAAATAAAAAAGAACAAAAGGAAAGAAACAACCAGTGAAAACCAATTAAATAAACAAAAAACTAAATAAAAAAACAGAAGAAAATGATGCAGAATCATGAAAAAACACAGGACAAAAACTTATCTGCAGGTATAGTATCAGACCAGCCCAATGAAGGAAATATGCCCTAGAGGCAATAATAAAGTTATTATTCATTTCCTTATTTTATGATAAATGTTTATTATTCATGCTAGAATTGTATTAACCGGAAACATAATACATGTGTGAATACATAGACAAACATAGTGTCACTAGTATGCCTCTACTTGACTAGCTCGTTAATCAAAGATGGTTATGTTTCCTAGCCATGGACAAAGAGTTGTCATTTGATTAACGGGATCACATCATTAGGAGAATGATGTGATTGACTTGACCCATTCCGTTAGCCAAGCACTTGATCGTTTAGTATGTTGCTATTGCTTTCTTCATGACTTATACATGTTCCTGTAACTATGAGATTATGCAACTCCCGTTTACCGGAGGAACACTTTGGGTGCTACCAAACGTCACAACGTAACTGGGTGATTATAAAGGAGTACTACAGGTGTCTCCAAAGGTACATGTTGGGTTGGCGTATTTCGAGATTAGGTTTTGTCACTCTGATTGTCGGAGAGGTATCTCTGGGCCCTCTCGGTAATGCACATCACTATAAGCCTTGCAAGCAATGTAGCTAATGAGTTAGTTACGGAATGATGCATTACGTAACGAGTAAAGAGACTTGCCGGTAACGAGATTGAACTAGGTATTGGATACCGACGATCGAATCTCGGGCAAGTAACATACCGATGACAAAGGGAACAAAGTATGTTGTTATGCGGTTTGACCGATAAAGATCTTCGTAGAATATGTAGGAGCCAATATGGGCATCCAGGTTCCGCTATTGGTTATTGACCAAGAATAGTTCTAGGTCATGTCTACATAGTTCTCGAACCCGTAGGGTCCGCACGCTTAAGGTTTCGATGACAGTTATATTATGAGTTTATGAGTTTTGATGTACCGAAGGAGTTCGGAGTCCCGGATGAGATCGGGGACATGACGAGGAGTCTCGAAATGGTCGAGACATAAAGATCGATATATTGGACGACTATATTCGGAGTTCGGAAAGGTTCCGAGTGATTCGGGTATTTTTCGGAGTACCGGAGAGTTACGGGAATTCGCCGGGGAGTATATGGGCCTTATTGGGCCATACGGGAATAGAGGAGAGAGGCCAAAAGGAAGGAGGCCTGCGCCCCCCCTCTGGTCCGAATTGGACAAGGGGCGCATCCCCCCTTTCCTTCTTCCTCTCCCCCTCTTTCCCCTTCTCCTACTCCAACAAGGGAGGTGGAATCCTACTAGGACTAGGGAGTCCTAGTAGGACTCCACACTTGCGCGCCCCCTCCTAGGGCCGGCCTCCTCCCCCCTTGCTCCTTTATATACGGGGGCAGGGGGCACCCCATGACACACAAGTTGATCTACGGATCGTTCCTTAGCCGTATGCGGTGCCCCCCTCCACCATATTCCACCTCGGTCATATCGTCGCGGAGTTTAGACGAAGCCCTGCACCGGTAGAACATCATCATCGTCACCACGCCGTCGTGCTTACGGAACTCATCCCCGACGCTTTGCTGGATCGGAGCCCGGGGAATGTCATCGAGCTGAAGGTGTGCTGAACACGGAGGTGCCGTACGTTCGGTGCTTGGATCGGTCGGATCGTGAAGACGTACGACTACATCAACCGCGTTGTCATAACGCTTCCGCTTACGGTCTACGAGGGTACGTGGACAATACTCTCCCCTCTCGTTGCTATGCCATCACCATGATCTTGCGTGTGCGTAGGAATTTTTTTGAAATGACTACGTTCCCCATCAGTGGCATCCGAGCCAGTTTTATGCGTAGATGTCATATGCACGAGTAGAACACAAGTGAGTTGTGGGCGATACAAGTCATACTGCTTACCAGCATGTCATACTTTGGTTCGGCGGTATTGTGAGATGAAGCGGCCCGGACCGACATTACGCGTACGCTTACGCGAGACTGGTTTCACCGTTACTGAGCACTCGTGCTTAAAGGTGGCTGGCGGGTGTCTGTCTCTCTCACTTTAGCTGAATCGAGTGTGGCTACGCCCGGTCCTTGCGAAGGTTAAAACAGCACTAACTTGACGAACTATCGTTGTGGTTTTGATGCGTAGGTAAGAACGGTTCTTGCTAAGCCCGTAGCAGCCACGTAAAACTTGCAACAACAAAGTAGAGGACGTCTAACTTGTTTTTGCAGGGCATGTTGTGATGTGATATGGTCAAGACGTGATGCTATATTTTATTGTATGAGATGATCATGTTTTGTAACCGAAGTTATCGGCAACTGGCAGGAGCCATATGGTTGTCGCTTTATTGTATGAAATGCAAACGCCCTGTAATTGCTTTACTTTATCACTAAGCGGTAGCGATAGTCGTAGAAGCAATAGATGGCGTAAACGACAACGATGCTACGATGGAGATCAAGGTGTCGCGCCGGTGACGATGGTGATCACGACGGTGCTTCGAAGATGGAGATCACAAGCACAAGATGATGGTGGCCATATCATATCACTTATATTGATTGCATGTGATGTTTATCCTTTATGCATCTTATCTTGCTTTGATTGACGGTAGCATTTTAAGATGATCTCTCACTAAAAATTATCAAGAAGTGTTCTCCCTGAGTATGCACCGTTGCCAAAGTTCGTCGTGCCCAGACACCACGTGATGATCGGGTGTGATAAGCTCTACGTCCATCTACAACGGGTGCAAGCCAGTTTTGCACACGCAGAATACTCAGGTTAAACTTGACGAGCCTAGCATATACAGATATGGCCTCGGAACACGGAGACCGAAAGGTCGAACGTGAATCATATAGTAGATATGATCAACATAGTGATGTTCACCATTGAAAACTACTCCATCTCACGTGATGATCGGACATGGTTTAGTTGATTTGGATCACGTAATCACTTAGATGACTAGAGAGATGTCTGTCTAAGTGGGAGTTCTTAAGTAATATGATTAATTGAACTTAAATTTATCATGAACTTAGTCCTGGTAGTATTTTGCAAATTATGTTGTAGATCAATAGCTTGCGTTGTTGCTTTCATATGTTTATTTTGATATGTTCCTAGAGAAAACTGTGTTGAAAGATGTTAGTAGCAATGATGCGGATTGGATCCGTGATCTGAGGTTTATCCTCATTGCTGCACAGAAGAATTATGTCCTTAATGCACCGCTAGGTGACAGACCTATTGCAGGAGCAGATGCAGACGTTATGAACGTTTGGCTAGCTCAATATGATGACTACTTGATAGTTTAGTGCACCATGCTTAACGGCTTAGAATCGGGACTTCAAAGATGTTTTGAACGTCATGGACCATATGAGATGTTCCAGGAATTGAAGTTAATATTTCAAGCAAATACCCGAGTTGAGAGATATGAAGTCTCCAACAAGTTCTATAGCTAAAAGATGGAGGAGAATCGCTCAACTAGTGAGCATGTGCTCAGATTGTCTGGGTACTTCAATCGCTTGAATCAAGTGGGAGTTAATCTTCCAGATAAGATAGTGATTGACAGAATTCTCTAGTCACCATCACTAAGTTACTAGAACTTCGTGATGAACTATAGTATGCAAGGGATGACGAAAACGATTCCCGAGCTCTTCGTGATGTTGAAATCGACGAAGGTAGAAATCAAGAAAGAGCATCAAGTGTTGATGATTGACAAGACCACTAGTTTCAAGAAAAGGGCAAAGGGAAGAAAGGAACTTCAAGTAGAATGGCAAACAAGTTGTCACTCCCATGAAGAAGACCAAAGCTGGACCAAAGCCTGAAACTGAGTGCTTACACTGCAAAGGAAATGGTCACTGGAAGCGGAAATGCCCTGAATATTTGGTGGATAAGAAGGATGGCAAAGTGAACAAGGGTATATTTGATATACAGATTATTGATGTGTGCCTTACTAGTGTTTATAGTAGCCCCTGAGTATTTGATACTTGTTCGGTTGCTAAGATTAGTAACTCGAAACAGGAGTTACAGAATAAACAGAGACTAGTTGAAGGGGAAGTGACGATGAGTGTTGGAAGTAGTTCCAAGATTGATATGATCATCATCGCACACTCCCTATACTTTTGGGATTAGTGTTAAACCTAAATAAATGTTATTTGGCGTTTGCGTTGAGCATGAATATGATTTGATCATGTTTATTGCAATACGGTTATTCATTTAAAATCAGAGAATAATTGTTGTTCTGTTTACATGAATAAAACCTTCAATGGTCATACACCCAATGAAAATAGTTTGTTGGATCTCGATCGTAGTGATACACATATTCATAATATTGATGCCAAAAGATGCAAAGTTAATAATGATAGTGCAACTTATTTGTGGCACTGCCGTTTGGGTCATATCGGTGTAAAGCGCATGAAGAAACTCCATAAAGATGGATTTTCGGAATCACTTGGTTATGAATCATTTGATGCTTGCGAACCGTGCCTTTTGGGCAAGATGACTAAAACTCCGTTCTTCGGAACAATGGAACGAGCTACTGACTTGTTGGAAATAATACATACTGATGTATGCAGACCAATGAGTATGAAGGCTCGTGGCAAGTATCGTTATTTTCTGACCTTCACAAGATGATTTGAGCAGATATGGGTATATCTACTTGATGAAACATAAGTCTGAAATAGTTGAAAGGTTCAAAGAATTTCAGAGTGAAGTGGAAAAATCATCGTAACAAGAAAATAAAGTTTCTGCGATCTGATCGCGGAGACGAATATTTGAGTTACGAGTTTGGTCTTCAATTAAAACAATGTGGAATAGTTTCACAGCTCACGCCACCTGGAACACCACAACGTTATGGTGTGTCCGAACGTCGTAACCGCACTTTATTGGATATGGTGCGATCTATGATGTCTCTTACTGATTTACCAATATTGTTTTGGGGTTATGCATTAGAGACAGCTGCATTCACGTTAAAAGGGCACCATCTAAATCCGTTGAGACGACACATATGAACTGTGGTTTAGCAAGAAACCCAAGTTGTCGTTTCTTAAAGTTTGGGGCTGCGATGCTTGTGTGAAAAAGTTTCATCCTGATAAGCTCAAACCCAAATTGGAGAAGTGCATCTTCATAGAATACCCAAAGGAAACTGTTGGGTACACCTTCTATCACAGATCCGAAGGCAAGATATTCGTTGCTAAAAATGGATCCTTTCTAGAGAAGGAGTTTCTCTCGAAAGAAGTGAGTGGGAGGAAAGTAGAGCTTGATAAGGTAATTTGTACCTTCTCCCGAATTGGAAAGTAGTTCATCACAGAAATCAGTTCTAGTGATTCCTACACCAATTAGTGAGGAAGCTAATGATGATGATCATAAAGCTTCAGATCAAGTTACTACCAAACTTCGTAGATCTTCCAGATTAAGATCCGCACCAGAGTGGTACGGTAATCCTATTCTGGAAGTCATGTTACTAGACCATGATGAACCTACGAACTATGAGGAAGCGATGATGAGCCCAGATTCCGTGAAATGGCTTGAGGCCATGAAATCTGAGATGGGATCCATGTATGAGAACAAAGTGTGGACTTTGGTGGAGTTGCCCGATGATCGGCAAGCCATATTGTATGAATGGATCTTCAAGAGGAAGACAGATGCTGATAGTAGTGTTACTATCTACAAAGCTCGACTTGTCACAAAAGGGTTTTCGACAAGTTCAAGGTGTTGACTACAATGAGATTTTCTCAACTGTAGCGATGCTTAAGTCTGTCCGAATCATGTTAGCAATTGCCATATTTTATGAAATCTGGCAAATGGATGTCAAAACTGCATTCCTTAATGGTTTTCTTAACGAAGAGTTGTATATGATGCAACCAGAAGGTTTTGTCAATCCTAAAGGTACTAACAAAATGTGCAAGCTCCAGCGATCCATCTATGGACTGGTGCAAGCATCTCAGAGTTGGAATATACGCTTTGATAAGTTGATCAAAGCATATAGTATTATACAGACTTGCGGTGAAGCCTGTATTTACAAGAAAGTGAGTGGGAGCTCTGTAGCATTTCTAATACTATATGTAGATGACATATTGTTGATCGGAAATGATATAGAATTTCTGGATAGCATAAAGGGATACTTGAATAAAAGTTTTTCAATGAAAGACCTCGGTGAAGCTGCTTACACATTGAGCGTCAAGATCTATATAGATAGATCAAGACACTTGATAAGATTTTTCAATGAGTACATACCTTGATAAATTTTTGAAATAGTTCAAAATAGAACAGTCAAAGAAGGAGTTCTTGCCTGTGATGCAAAGGTGTGAAGTTGAGTAAGACTCAAGACCCGACCATGGCAGAAAATAGAAAGAGAATGAAAGTCATTCCCTATGCCTCAGTCATAGGTTCTATAAAGTATGCTATGCTGTGTACCAGACCTATTGTATACCTTGCTCTGAGTTTGGCAAGGGAGTACAATTTTGATCTAAGAGTAGATCACCGGACAGCAGTCAGGAATATCCTTAGTGAGGACTAAGGAAATATGTTCTCGATTATGGAGGTGATAAAAGAGCTCGTCATAAAAGTTACAACGATGCAAGCTTTTACACCAATCCAGATGACTCTAAGTCTCAATCTGGATACATATTGAAAGTGGGAGCAATTAGCTAGAGTAGCTCCGTGCAGAGCATTGTAGACATAGAATATTTGCAAAATACATACGGCTCTGAATGTGACAGACCGGTTGACTAAGCTTCTCTCACGAGCAAAACATGATCACACCTCAGTACTCTTTGGGTGTTAATCACATAGCTATGTGAACTAGATTATTGACTCTAGTAAACCCTTTGGGTGTTGGTCACATGACGATGTGAACTATGGGTGTTAATCATATACAGATATGAATATTGGTGTTAAATCACATGGCGATGTGAACTAGATTATTGACTCTAGTGCAAGTGGGAGACTGAAGGAAATATGCCCTAGAGGCAATAATAAAGTTATTATTTATTTCCTTATTTCATGATAAATGTTTATTATTCATGCTAGAATTGTATTAACCGGAAACATAATACATGTGTGAATACATAGACAAACATAGTGTCACTAGTATGCCTCTACTTGACTAGCTCGTTAATCAAAGATGGTTATGTTTCCTAGCCATAGACAATGAGTTGTCATTTGATTAACGGGATCACATCATTAGGAGAATGATGTGATTGACATGACCCATTCCGTTAGCCTAGCACTTGATCGTTTAGTATGTTGCTATTGCTTTCTTCATGACTTATACATGTTCCTATAACTATGAGATTATGCAACTCCCGTTTACCGGAGGAACACTTTGGGTGCTACCAAACGTCACAACGTAACTGGGTGATTATAAAGGAGTACTACAGGTGTCTCCAAAGGTACATGTTGGGTTGGCGTATTTCGAGATTAGGTTTTGTCACTCCGATTGTCGGAGAGGTATCTCTGGGCCCTCTCGGTAATGCACATCACTATAAGCCTTGCAAGCAATGTAGCTAATGAGTTAGTTACGGAATGATGCATTACGTAACGAGTAAAGAGACTTGCCGGTAACGAGATTGAACTAGGTATTGGATACCGACGATCGAATCTCGGGCAAGTAACATACCGATGACAAAGGGAACAAAGTATGTTGTTATGCGGTTTGACCGATAAAGATCTTCGTAGAATATGTAGGAGCCAATATGGGCATCCAGGTTCCGCTATTGGTTATTGACCAAGAATAGTTCTAGGTCATGTCTACATAGTTCTCGAACCCGTAGGGTCCGCACGCTTAAGGTTTCGATGACAGTTATATTATGAGTTTATGAGTTTTGATGTACCGAAGGAGTTCGGAGTCCCGGATGAGATCGGGGACATGACGAGGAGTCTCGAAATGGTCGAGACGTAAAGATCGATATATTGGACGACTATATTCGGAGTTCGGAAAGGTTCCGAGTGATTCGGGTATTTTTCGGAGTACCGGAGAGTTACGGGAATTCGCCGGGGAGTATATGGGCCTTATTGGGCCATACGGGAATAGAGGAGAGAGGCCAAAAGGAAGGAGGCCTGCGCCCCCCCTCTGGTCCGAATTGGACAAGGGGCGCAGCCCCCCTTTCCTTCTTCCTCTCCCCCTCTTTCCCCTTCTCCTACTCCAACAAGGGAGGTGGAATCCTACTAGGACTAGGGAGTCCTAGTAGGACTCCACACTTGGCGCGCCCCCTCCTAGGGCCGGCCTCCTCCCCCTTGCTCCTTTATATACGGGGGCAGGGGGCACCCCATGACACACAAGTTGATCTACGGATCGTTCCTTAGCCGTGTGCAGTGCCCCCCTCCATCATATTCCACCTCGGTCATATCGTCGCGGAGTTTAGACGAAGCCCTGCGCCGGTAGAACATCATCATCGTCACCATGCCGTCGTGCTGACGGAACTCATCCCCGACGCTTTGCTGGATCGGAGCCCGGGGAACGTCATCGAGCTGAACGTGTGCTGAACATGGAGGTGCCGTACGTTCGGTGCTTGGATCGGCCGGATCGTGAAGACGTACGACTACATCAACCGCGTTGTCATAACGCTTCCGCTTACGGTCTACGAGGGTACATGGACAATACTCTCCCCTCTCGTTGCTATGCCATCACCATGATCTTGCGTGTGCGTAGGAATTTTTTTGAAATTACTATGTTCCCCAACACCCAATAGCGTTACCGATGTAGGCGAAACATATTATGTCTCGGTACGTGTGAGACATAGCTGCCGCGGGTGATGAGCCCTCCCTTCTCAACAAGGCCATGAAAGAAAGAAAGAAAGAAAGAAAGAAAAAAATCATGAACAACTGACAAGGACGGACCCAGTGCCAACAATAATCCGAAGCAAAACCATGTGCCTTTTATTTATTTATTGATTGGTAATATCTGACAAAATGATAAAACATCCAATATACAACAATAATGACATATCTCTACTCCTAATGTCTGAATTTGTTTTTGAGGGGAAAATCGTGCCGCTTTATTTAACTGAAACTAGGAATGTCGTCTGAAATTACATGAAGAATAAAGTCTGGTGGTGAACCCATCCACACCTCCGAACGGTTCTCACCTACACCTACTCGCGCAAAATTATGAGCGGCTACATTCCCCGAGCGTCGAATCCACGTAACCTTGGCCTCCTCCATAGACCTGAGCAACATCTTGATCTCTCCGCGTTAAATGTTGCCCGTTGGTGATATAGTTTGGCACCACCTAAGTAATCGCGTCGCAGTTTTCTGTTAATGTTTTCAGCTAGCATGTATATTATGTTTTTTCCTCTTCATTTTTAGCTCGTTACCGGCATGTGGATTAATCCGGTATGGTTTTTCTCTTCATTTTTAGCTCGTTACCGGCATGAGGATAAATCTGGTATGGTGGTCTCTTTCTGGGGGCAATGTCATACTTTGATTTGGCGGTATTGTTGGATGAAGCGGCCCGGACCGACATTACGCGTACGCTTAAGCGAGACTGGTTCTACCGACGTGCTTCGCACACAGGTGGCTGGCGGGTGTCAGTTTCTCTAACTTTAGTTGCATCGAGTGTGGCTACGCCCGGTCCTTGTTGAAGGTTAAAACATCACTAACTTCACGAAATATCATTGTGGTTTTGATGCGTAGGTAAGAACGGTTCTTGCTTAGACCGTAGCAGCCACGTAAAACTTGCAACAACAAAGTAGAGGATGTCTAACTTGTTTTTGCAGGGCATGTTGTGATGTGATATGTTCAAGACATGATGCTATATTTTATTGTATGAGATTATCATGTTTTGTAACAAAGTTATCGGCAACTGGCAGGAGCCATATGGTTATCGCTTTATTGTATGAAATGCAATCGCCATGTAATTGCTTGTGACGCCACCGATTCAATCGTACACTAATCATGCACGCAAATGTGTACGATCAAGATTAGGGACTCACGGGAAGATATCACAACACAACTCTACAAATAAAATAAGTCATACAAGCATCATAATACAAGCCAGGGGCCTCGAGGGCTCGAATACAAGTGCTCGATCATAGACGAGTCAACGGAAGCAACAATATCTGAGTACAGACATAAGTTAAACAAGTTTGCCTTAAGAAGGCTAGCACAAACTGGGATACAGATCGAAAGAGGCGCAGGCCTCCTGCCTGGGATCCTCCTAAACTACTCCTGGTCGTCGTCAGCGGGCAGCACGTAGTAGTAGGCACCTCCGGTGTAGTAGGGGTCGTCGTCGACGGTGGCGTCTGGCTCCTGGACTCCAGCCTCTGGTTGCGACAACCAGAAAGAAGGGAAAGGGGAAAAAGGGGGAGAAAGCAACCGTGAGTACTCATCCAAAGTACTCGCAAGCAAGGAACTACACTACATATGCATGGGTATAAGTGTAAGGAGGCCATATCAGTGGACTGAACTGCAGAATGCCAGAATAAGAGGGGGATAGCTAGTCCTGTCGAAGACTACGCTTCTGGTCACCTTCGTCTTGCATCAAGTATAAGAGAGTAGATTGAAGTCCTCCAAGTAGCATCTCCAAGTAACATCTCATAGCATAATCCTACCCGGCGATCCCCTCCTCATATCCCTGAGGTAGAGCGACCACTGGTTGTATCTGGCACTTGGAAGGGTGGGTTTTATTAAGTATCCGGTTCTAGTTGTCATAAGGTCAAGGTACAACTCCAAGTCGTCCTGTTACCGAGGATCACGGCTATTCGAATAGATTAACTTCCCTGCAGGGGTGCACCACATAGCCCAACACGCTCGATCCCATTTGGCCGGACACACTTTCCTGGGTCATGCCCGGCCTCGGAAGATCAACACGTCGCGGCCCCACCTAGGCAAAACAGAGAGGCCAGCACGCCGGTCTAAACCTAAGCGCGCAGGGGTCTGGGCCCATCGCCCTGAGCACACCTGCACGTTGCGTACGCGGCCGGTGAGCAGACCTAGCAACCTCCATTTCAAAGGAAGTTGCGTTAACGCAGTCCAACCCGGCGCGCGCCGCTCCGTCGCTGACGTCTGAAGTGCTTCGGCTGATACCACGACGTCGGGATACCCATAACTACTCCCACGTAGATGGTTAGTGCGTATAGGCTCGTAGCCAGACTCAGATCAAATACCAAGATCTCGTTAAGCGTGTTAAGTGTCCGCGAATGCCGAACAGGGCCAGGCCCACCTCTCTCCTAGGCGGTCTCAACCTGCCCTGTCGCTCCGCCACAAAAGATCCACACAGAGGGCCGTCGGGACAAAGGTCCTTTCAGCCCCCATTCCGTGAATCACTCGCGGGTACTCTTCGAGCTGACCCGACTTTAGTCACCATCTGTGTAGTATGTAGTAGGTATAGTATATACCCGTGATCACCTCCCAGGTGATCACGGCCCGATAGTATAGCAAGGCAGACTGACTAGAATGTAGGGCCAATGATGATAAACTAGCATCCTATACTAAGCATTTAGGATTGCAGGTAAGGTATCAACAGATGTAGCGACAATGTCAGGCTATGCATCAGAATAGGATTAAATGAAAGCAGTAACATGCTACACTACTCTAATGCAAGCAGTATAGAGAAGAATAGGCGATATCTGGTGATCAAGGGGGGGGCTTGCCTGGTTGCTCTGGCAAGAGAGAGGGGTCGTCAACTCCGTAGTCGAACTGGGCAGCAGCAGCGTCGGTCTCGTAGTCTACCGGAGAGAAGAGGGGGAAGAAACAATGAATACCAAGTAAACAGATGCATATCGATGCATGACATGTCAAGAAGCGATGCTAGGCATGCCCTAACGTGGTATGAGGTGGTACCGGTTAAGGGGGGAAACATCCGGGAAGTATTCCCGGTGTTTCGCGTTTTCGGGCAGAGGAGCCGGAGGGGGAAAGTTGCGGGTTCGATAGGTTAGGGGGGGTGTGGTGGACGAACGGACTGCGTATCCGGAATCGTCTCGTCGTTCTGAGCAACTTTCATGTTGAAAATATTTTAATCCGGATTACGGATTAAAAGATATGATTTTTAAAAGATTTTATTAATTTCAGGAATTTAATTAATTATTTAATTAATTTCGAAAATGCTTTTATGACATCAGCATGATGTCATGCTGACCTCATCAGTCAACAGGGTTGACCGAGTCAACCCTGACAGGTGGGTCCCGCATGTCATTCTCTAATATCTAATTAACCTAATCAGAGTTAATTAACATTAGTTAATTAGGTTAATTAGTG